>NW_028232135.1:0-164318 GCF_054491065.1 Syngnathus leptorhynchus | reverse complement strand
GCGGCATTTCAGAAAACGTGCTTATCTCGGCGAGAAAAAGCGATTTCGGCAATAAAATTTAAAACGCGTGTAAAACATAAACCAAACGATGAAATTGGTTATTTCTTCATGTATAATGATCAACTCGATACTCCCTAGCCCCCAACAGCCTTTTTTTTCATAACACTTTAACCAGAGTGACGGGAGAGCGGCATTTCAGAAAACGTGCTTATCTCGGCGAGAAAAAGCGATTTCGGCAATAAAATTTAAAACGCGTGTAAAACATAAACCAAACGATGAAATTGGTTATTTCTTCATGTATAATGATCAACTCGATACTCCCTAGCCCCCAACAGCCTTTTTTTTCATAACACTTTAACCAGAGTGACGGGAGAGCGGCATTTCAGAAAACGTGCTTATCTCGGCGAGAAAAAGCGATTTCGGCAATAAAATTTAAAACGCGTGTAAAACATAAACCAAACGATGAAATTGGTTATTTCTTCATGTATAATGATCAACTCGATACTCCCTAGCCCCCAACAGCCTTTTTTTTCATAACACTTTAACCAGAGTGACGGGAGAGCGGCATTTCAGAAAACGTGCTTATCTCGGCGAGAAAAAGCGATTTCGGCAATAAAATTTAAAACGCGTGTAAAACATAAACCAAACGATGAAATTGGTTATTTCTTCATGTATAATGATCAACTCGATACTCCCTAGCCCCCAACAGCCTTTTTTTTCATAACACTTTAACCAGAGTGACGGGAGAGCGGCATTTCAGAAAACGTGCTTATCTCGGCGAGAAAAAGCGATTTCGGCAATAAAATTTAAAACGCGTGTAAAACATAAACCAAACGATGAAATTGGTTATTTCTTCATGTATAATGATCAACTCGATACTCCCTAGCCCCCAACAGCCTTTTTTTTCATAACACTTTAACCAGAGTGACGGGAGAGCGGCATTTCAGAAAACGTGCTTATCTCGGCGAGAAAAAGCGATTTCGGCAATAAAATTTAAAACGCGTGTAAAACATAAACCAAACGATGAAATTGGTTATTTCTTCATGTATAATGATCAACTCGATACTCCCTAGCCCCCAACAGCCTTTTTTTTCATAACACTTTAACCAGAGTGACGGGAGAGCGGCATTTCAGAAAACGTGCTTATCTCGGCGAGAAAAAGCGATTTCGGCAATAAAATTTAAAACGCGTGTAAAACATAAACCAAACGATGAAATTGGTTATTTCTTCATGTATAATGATCAACTCGATACTCCCTAGCCCCCAACAGCCTTTTTTTTCATAACACTTTAACCAGAGTGACGGGAGAGCGGCATTTCAGAAAACGTGCTTATCTCGGCGAGAAAAAGCGATTTCGGCAATAAAATTTAAAACGCGTGTAAAACATAAACCAAACGATGAAATTGGTTATTTCTTCATGTATAATGATCAACTCGATACTCCCTAGCCCCCAACAGCCTTTTTTTTCATAACACTTTAACCAGAGTGACGGGAGAGCGGCATTTCAGAAAACGTGCTTATCTCGGCGAGAAAAAGCGATTTCGGCAATAAAATTTAAAACGCGTGTAAAACATAAACCAAACGATGAAATTGGTTATTTCTTCATGTATAATGATCAACTCGATACTCCCTAGCCCCCAACAGCCTTTTTTTTCATAACACTTTAACCAGAGTGACGGGAGAGCGGCATTTCAGAAAACGTGCTTATCTCGGCGAGAAAAAGCGATTTCGGCAATAAAATTTAAAACGCGTGTAAAACATAAACCAAACGATGAAATTGGTTATTTCTTCATGTATAATGATCAACTCGATACTCCCTAGCCCCCAACAGCCTTTTTTTTCATAACACTTTAACCAGAGTGACGGGAGAGCGGCATTTCAGAAAACGTGCTTATCTCGGCGAGAAAAAGCGATTTCGGCAATAAAATTTAAAACGCGTGTAAAACATAAACCAAACGATGAAATTGGTTATTTCTTCATGTATAATGATCAACTCGATACTCCCTAGCCCCCAACAGCCTTTTTTTTCATAACACTTTAACCAGAGTGACGGGAGAGCGGCATTTCAGAAAACGTGCTTATCTCGGCGAGAAAAAGCGATTTCGGCAATAAAATTTAAAACGCGTGTAAAACATAAACCAAACGATGAAATTGGTTATTTCTTCATGTATAATGATCAACTCGATACTCCCTAGCCCCCAACAGCCTTTTTTTTCATAACACTTTAACCAGAGTGACGGGAGAGCGGCATTTCAGAAAACGTGCTTATCTCGGCGAGAAAAAGCGATTTCGGCAATAAAATTTAAAACGCGTGTAAAACATAAACCAAACGATGAAATTGGTTATTTCTTCATGTATAATGATCAACTCGATACTCCCTAGCCCCCAACAGCCTTTTTTTTCATAACACTTTAACCAGAGTGACGGGAGAGCGGCATTTCAGAAAACGTGCTTATCTCGGCGAGAAAAAGCGATTTCGGCAATAAAATTTAAAACGCGTGTAAAACATAAACCAAACGATGAAATTGGTTATTTCTTCATGTATAATGATCAACTCGATACTCCCTAGCCCCCAACAGCCTTTTTTTTCATAACACTTTAACCAGAGTGACGGGAGAGCGGCATTTCAGAAAACGTGCTTATCTCGGCGAGAAAAAGCGATTTCGGCAATAAAATTTAAAACGCGTGTAAAACATAAACCAAACGATGAAATTGGTTATTTCTTCATGTATAATGATCAACTCGATACTCCCTAGCCCCCAACAGCCTTTTTTTTCATAACACTTTAACCAGAGTGACGGGAGAGCGGCATTTCAGAAAACGTGCTTATCTCGGCGAGAAAAAGCGATTTCGGCAATAAAATTTAAAACGCGTGTAAAACATAAACCAAACGATGAAATTGGTTATTTCTTCATGTATAATGATCAACTCGATACTCCCTAGCCCCCAACAGCCTTTTTTTTCATAACACTTTAACCAGAGTGACGGGAGAGCGGCATTTCAGAAAACGTGCTTATCTCGGCGAGAAAAAGCGATTTCGGCAATAAAATTTAAAACGCGTGTAAAACATAAACCAAACGATGAAATTGGTTATTTCTTCATGTATAATGATCAACTCGATACTCCCTAGCCCCCAACAGCCTTTTTTTTCATAACACTTTAACCAGAGTGACGGGAGAGCGGCATTTCAGAAAACGTGCTTATCTCGGCGAGAAAAAGCGATTTCGGCAATAAAATTTAAAACGCGTGTAAAACATAAACCAAACGATGAAATTGGTTATTTCTTCATGTATAATGATCAACTCGATACTCCCTAGCCCCCAACAGCCTTTTTTTTCATAACACTTTAACCAGAGTGACGGGAGAGCGGCATTTCAGAAAACGTGCTTATCTCGGCGAGAAAAAGCGATTTCGGCAATAAAATTTAAAACGCGTGTAAAACATAAACCAAACGATGAAATTGGTTATTTCTTCATGTATAATGATCAACTCGATACTCCCTAGCCCCCAACAGCCTTTTTTTTCATAACACTTTAACCAGAGTGACGGGAGAGCGGCATTTCAGAAAACGTGCTTATCTCGGCGAGAAAAAGCGATTTCGGCAATAAAATTTAAAACGCGTGTAAAACATAAACCAAACGATGAAATTGGTTATTTCTTCATGTATAATGATCAACTCGATACTCCCTAGCCCCCAACAGCCTTTTTTTTCATAACACTTTAACCAGAGTGACGGGAGAGCGGCATTTCAGAAAACGTGCTTATCTCGGCGAGAAAAAGCGATTTCGGCAATAAAATTTAAAACGCGTGTAAAACATAAACCAAACGATGAAATTGGTTATTTCTTCATGTATAATGATCAACTCGATACTCCCTAGCCCCCAACAGCCTTTTTTTTCATAACACTTTAACCAGAGTGACGGGAGAGCGGCATTTCAGAAAACGTGCTTATCTCGGCGAGAAAAAGCGATTTCGGCAATAAAATTTAAAACGCGTGTAAAACATAAACCAAACGATGAAATTGGTTATTTCTTCATGTATAATGATCAACTCGATACTCCCTAGCCCCCAACAGCCTTTTTTTTCATAACACTTTAACCAGAGTGACGGGAGAGCGGCATTTCAGAAAACGTGCTTATCTCGGCGAGAAAAAGCGATTTCGGCAATAAAATTTAAAACGCGTGTAAAACATAAACCAAACGATGAAATTGGTTATTTCTTCATGTATAATGATCAACTCGATACTCCCTAGCCCCCAACAGCCTTTTTTTTCATAACACTTTAACCAGAGTGACGGGAGAGCGGCATTTCAGAAAACGTGCTTATCTCGGCGAGAAAAAGCGATTTCGGCAATAAAATTTAAAACGCGTGTAAAACATAAACCAAACGATGAAATTGGTTATTTCTTCATGTATAATGATCAACTCGATACTCCCTAGCCCCCAACAGCCTTTTTTTTCATAACACTTTAACCAGAGTGACGGGAGAGCGGCATTTCAGAAAACGTGCTTATCTCGGCGAGAAAAAGCGATTTCGGCAATAAAATTTAAAACGCGTGTAAAACATAAACCAAACGATGAAATTGGTTATTTCTTCATGTATAATGATCAACTCGATACTCCCTAGCCCCCAACAGCCTTTTTTTTCATAACACTTTAACCAGAGTGACGGGAGAGCGGCATTTCAGAAAACGTGCTTATCTCGGCGAGAAAAAGCGATTTCGGCAATAAAATTTAAAACGCGTGTAAAACATAAACCAAACGATGAAATTGGTTATTTCTTCATGTATAATGATCAACTCGATACTCCCTAGCCCCCAACAGCCTTTTTTTTCATAACACTTTAACCAGAGTGACGGGAGAGCGGCATTTCAGAAAACGTGCTTATCTCGGCGAGAAAAAGCGATTTCGGCAATAAAATTTAAAACGCGTGTAAAACATAAACCAAACGATGAAATTGGTTATTTCTTCATGTATAATGATCAACTCGATACTCCCTAGCCCCCAACAGCCTTTTTTTTCATAACACTTTAACCAGAGTGACGGGAGAGCGGCATTTCAGAAAACGTGCTTATCTCGGCGAGAAAAAGCGATTTCGGCAATAAAATTTAAAACGCGTGTAAAACATAAACCAAACGATGAAATTGGTTATTTCTTCATGTATAATGATCAACTCGATACTCCCTAGCCCCCAACAGCCTTTTTTTTCATAACACTTTAACCAGAGTGACGGGAGAGCGGCATTTCAGAAAACGTGCTTATCTCGGCGAGAAAAAGCGATTTCGGCAATAAAATTTAAAACGCGTGTAAAACATAAACCAAACGATGAAATTGGTTATTTCTTCATGTATAATGATCAACTCGATACTCCCTAGCCCCCAACAGCCTTTTTTTTCATAACACTTTAACCAGAGTGACGGGAGAGCGGCATTTCAGAAAACGTGCTTATCTCGGCGAGAAAAAGCGATTTCGGCAATAAAATTTAAAACGCGTGTAAAACATAAACCAAACGATGAAATTGGTTATTTCTTCATGTATAATGATCAACTCGATACTCCCTAGCCCCCAACAGCCTTTTTTTTCATAACACTTTAACCAGAGTGACGGGAGAGCGGCATTTCAGAAAACGTGCTTATCTCGGCGAGAAAAAGCGATTTCGGCAATAAAATTTAAAACGCGTGTAAAACATAAACCAAACGATGAAATTGGTTATTTCTTCATGTATAATGATCAACTCGATACTCCCTAGCCCCCAACAGCCTTTTTTTTCATAACACTTTAACCAGAGTGACGGGAGAGCGGCATTTCAGAAAACGTGCTTATCTCGGCGAGAAAAAGCGATTTCGGCAATAAAATTTAAAACGCGTGTAAAACATAAACCAAACGATGAAATTGGTTATTTCTTCATGTATAATGATCAACTCGATACTCCCTAGCCCCCAACAGCCTTTTTTTTCATAACACTTTAACCAGAGTGACGGGAGAGCGGCATTTCAGAAAACGTGCTTATCTCGGCGAGAAAAAGCGATTTCGGCAATAAAATTTAAAACGCGTGTAAAACATAAACCAAACGATGAAATTGGTTATTTCTTCATGTATAATGATCAACTCGATACTCCCTAGCCCCCAACAGCCTTTTTTTTCATAACACTTTAACCAGAGTGACGGGAGAGCGGCATTTCAGAAAACGTGCTTATCTCGGCGAGAAAAAGCGATTTCGGCAATAAAATTTAAAACGCGTGTAAAACATAAACCAAACGATGAAATTGGTTATTTCTTCATGTATAATGATCAACTCGATACTCCCTAGCCCCCAACAGCCTTTTTTTTCATAACACTTTAACCAGAGTGACGGGAGAGCGGCATTTCAGAAAACGTGCTTATCTCGGCGAGAAAAAGCGATTTCGGCAATAAAATTTAAAACGCGTGTAAAACATAAACCAAACGATGAAATTGGTTATTTCTTCATGTATAATGATCAACTCGATACTCCCTAGCCCCCAACAGCCTTTTTTTTCATAACACTTTAACCAGAGTGACGGGAGAGCGGCATTTCAGAAAACGTGCTTATCTCGGCGAGAAAAAGCGATTTCGGCAATAAAATTTAAAACGCGTGTAAAACATAAACCAAACGATGAAATTGGTTATTTCTTCATGTATAATGATCAACTCGATACTCCCTAGCCCCCAACAGCCTTTTTTTTCATAACACTTTAACCAGAGTGACGGGAGAGCGGCATTTCAGAAAACGTGCTTATCTCGGCGAGAAAAAGCGATTTCGGCAATAAAATTTAAAACGCGTGTAAAACATAAACCAAACGATGAAATTGGTTATTTCTTCATGTATAATGATCAACTCGATACTCCCTAGCCCCCAACAGCCTTTTTTTTCATAACACTTTAACCAGAGTGACGGGAGAGCGGCATTTCAGAAAACGTGCTTATCTCGGCGAGAAAAAGCGATTTCGGCAATAAAATTTAAAACGCGTGTAAAACATAAACCAAACGATGAAATTGGTTATTTCTTCATGTATAATGATCAACTCGATACTCCCTAGCCCCCAACAGCCTTTTTTTTCATAACACTTTAACCAGAGTGACGGGAGAGCGGCATTTCAGAAAACGTGCTTATCTCGGCGAGAAAAAGCGATTTCGGCAATAAAATTTAAAACGCGTGTAAAACATAAACCAAACGATGAAATTGGTTATTTCTTCATGTATAATGATCAACTCGATACTCCCTAGCCCCCAACAGCCTTTTTTTTCATAACACTTTAACCAGAGTGACGGGAGAGCGGCATTTCAGAAAACGTGCTTATCTCGGCGAGAAAAAGCGATTTCGGCAATAAAATTTAAAACGCGTGTAAAACATAAACCAAACGATGAAATTGGTTATTTCTTCATGTATAATGATCAACTCGATACTCCCTAGCCCCCAACAGCCTTTTTTTTCATAACACTTTAACCAGAGTGACGGGAGAGCGGCATTTCAGAAAACGTGCTTATCTCGGCGAGAAAAAGCGATTTCGGCAATAAAATTTAAAACGCGTGTAAAACATAAACCAAACGATGAAATTGGTTATTTCTTCATGTATAATGATCAACTCGATACTCCCTAGCCCCCAACAGCCTTTTTTTTCATAACACTTTAACCAGAGTGACGGGAGAGCGGCATTTCAGAAAACGTGCTTATCTCGGCGAGAAAAAGCGATTTCGGCAATAAAATTTAAAACGCGTGTAAAACATAAACCAAACGATGAAATTGGTTATTTCTTCATGTATAATGATCAACTCGATACTCCCTAGCCCCCAACAGCCTTTTTTTTCATAACACTTTAACCAGAGTGACGGGAGAGCGGCATTTCAGAAAACGTGCTTATCTCGGCGAGAAAAAGCGATTTCGGCAATAAAATTTAAAACGCGTGTAAAACATAAACCAAACGATGAAATTGGTTATTTCTTCATGTATAATGATCAACTCGATACTCCCTAGCCCCCAACAGCCTTTTTTTTCATAACACTTTAACCAGAGTGACGGGAGAGCGGCATTTCAGAAAACGTGCTTATCTCGGCGAGAAAAAGCGATTTCGGCAATAAAATTTAAAACGCGTGTAAAACATAAACCAAACGATGAAATTGGTTATTTCTTCATGTATAATGATCAACTCGATACTCCCTAGCCCCCAACAGCCTTTTTTTTCATAACACTTTAACCAGAGTGACGGGAGAGCGGCATTTCAGAAAACGTGCTTATCTCGGCGAGAAAAAGCGATTTCGGCAATAAAATTTAAAACGCGTGTAAAACATAAACCAAACGATGAAATTGGTTATTTCTTCATGTATAATGATCAACTCGATACTCCCTAGCCCCCAACAGCCTTTTTTTTCATAACACTTTAACCAGAGTGACGGGAGAGCGGCATTTCAGAAAACGTGCTTATCTCGGCGAGAAAAAGCGATTTCGGCAATAAAATTTAAAACGCGTGTAAAACATAAACCAAACGATGAAATTGGTTATTTCTTCATGTATAATGATCAACTCGATACTCCCTAGCCCCCAACAGCCTTTTTTTTCATAACACTTTAACCAGAGTGACGGGAGAGCGGCATTTCAGAAAACGTGCTTATCTCGGCGAGAAAAAGCGATTTCGGCAATAAAATTTAAAACGCGTGTAAAACATAAACCAAACGATGAAATTGGTTATTTCTTCATGTATAATGATCAACTCGATACTCCCTAGCCCCCAACAGCCTTTTTTTTCATAACACTTTAACCAGAGTGACGGGAGAGCGGCATTTCAGAAAACGTGCTTATCTCGGCGAGAAAAAGCGATTTCGGCAATAAAATTTAAAACGCGTGTAAAACATAAACCAAACGATGAAATTGGTTATTTCTTCATGTATAATGATCAACTCGATACTCCCTAGCCCCCAACAGCCTTTTTTTTCATAACACTTTAACCAGAGTGACGGGAGAGCGGCATTTCAGAAAACGTGCTTATCTCGGCGAGAAAAAGCGATTTCGGCAATAAAATTTAAAACGCGTGTAAAACATAAACCAAACGATGAAATTGGTTATTTCTTCATGTATAATGATCAACTCGATACTCCCTAGCCCCCAACAGCCTTTTTTTTCATAACACTTTAACCAGAGTGACGGGAGAGCGGCATTTCAGAAAACGTGCTTATCTCGGCGAGAAAAAGCGATTTCGGCAATAAAATTTAAAACGCGTGTAAAACATAAACCAAACGATGAAATTGGTTATTTCTTCATGTATAATGATCAACTCGATACTCCCTAGCCCCCAACAGCCTTTTTTTTCATAACACTTTAACCAGAGTGACGGGAGAGCGGCATTTCAGAAAACGTGCTTATCTCGGCGAGAAAAAGCGATTTCGGCAATAAAATTTAAAACGCGTGTAAAACATAAACCAAACGATGAAATTGGTTATTTCTTCATGTATAATGATCAACTCGATACTCCCTAGCCCCCAACAGCCTTTTTTTTCATAACACTTTAACCAGAGTGACGGGAGAGCGGCATTTCAGAAAACGTGCTTATCTCGGCGAGAAAAAGCGATTTCGGCAATAAAATTTAAAACGCGTGTAAAACATAAACCAAACGATGAAATTGGTTATTTCTTCATGTATAATGATCAACTCGATACTCCCTAGCCCCCAACAGCCTTTTTTTTCATAACACTTTAACCAGAGTGACGGGAGAGCGGCATTTCAGAAAACGTGCTTATCTCGGCGAGAAAAAGCGATTTCGGCAATAAAATTTAAAACGCGTGTAAAACATAAACCAAACGATGAAATTGGTTATTTCTTCATGTATAATGATCAACTCGATACTCCCTAGCCCCCAACAGCCTTTTTTTTCATAACACTTTAACCAGAGTGACGGGAGAGCGGCATTTCAGAAAACGTGCTTATCTCGGCGAGAAAAAGCGATTTCGGCAATAAAATTTAAAACGCGTGTAAAACATAAACCAAACGATGAAATTGGTTATTTCTTCATGTATAATGATCAACTCGATACTCCCTAGCCCCCAACAGCCTTTTTTTTCATAACACTTTAACCAGAGTGACGGGAGAGCGGCATTTCAGAAAACGTGCTTATCTCGGCGAGAAAAAGCGATTTCGGCAATAAAATTTAAAACGCGTGTAAAACATAAACCAAACGATGAAATTGGTTATTTCTTCATGTATAATGATCAACTCGATACTCCCTAGCCCCCAACAGCCTTTTTTTTCATAACACTTTAACCAGAGTGACGGGAGAGCGGCATTTCAGAAAACGTGCTTATCTCGGCGAGAAAAAGCGATTTCGGCAATAAAATTTAAAACGCGTGTAAAACATAAACCAAACGATGAAATTGGTTATTTCTTCATGTATAATGATCAACTCGATACTCCCTAGCCCCCAACAGCCTTTTTTTTCATAACACTTTAACCAGAGTGACGGGAGAGCGGCATTTCAGAAAACGTGCTTATCTCGGCGAGAAAAAGCGATTTCGGCAATAAAATTTAAAACGCGTGTAAAACATAAACCAAACGATGAAATTGGTTATTTCTTCATGTATAATGATCAACTCGATACTCCCTAGCCCCCAACAGCCTTTTTTTTCATAACACTTTAACCAGAGTGACGGGAGAGCGGCATTTCAGAAAACGTGCTTATCTCGGCGAGAAAAAGCGATTTCGGCAATAAAATTTAAAACGCGTGTAAAACATAAACCAAACGATGAAATTGGTTATTTCTTCATGTATAATGATCAACTCGATACTCCCTAGCCCCCAACAGCCTTTTTTTTCATAACACTTTAACCAGAGTGACGGGAGAGCGGCATTTCAGAAAACGTGCTTATCTCGGCGAGAAAAAGCGATTTCGGCAATAAAATTTAAAACGCGTGTAAAACATAAACCAAACGATGAAATTGGTTATTTCTTCATGTATAATGATCAACTCGATACTCCCTAGCCCCCAACAGCCTTTTTTTTCATAACACTTTAACCAGAGTGACGGGAGAGCGGCATTTCAGAAAACGTGCTTATCTCGGCGAGAAAAAGCGATTTCGGCAATAAAATTTAAAACGCGTGTAAAACATAAACCAAACGATGAAATTGGTTATTTCTTCATGTATAATGATCAACTCGATACTCCCTAGCCCCCAACAGCCTTTTTTTTCATAACACTTTAACCAGAGTGACGGGAGAGCGGCATTTCAGAAAACGTGCTTATCTCGGCGAGAAAAAGCGATTTCGGCAATAAAATTTAAAACGCGTGTAAAACATAAACCAAACGATGAAATTGGTTATTTCTTCATGTATAATGATCAACTCGATACTCCCTAGCCCCCAACAGCCTTTTTTTTCATAACACTTTAACCAGAGTGACGGGAGAGCGGCATTTCAGAAAACGTGCTTATCTCGGCGAGAAAAAGCGATTTCGGCAATAAAATTTAAAACGCGTGTAAAACATAAACCAAACGATGAAATTGGTTATTTCTTCATGTATAATGATCAACTCGATACTCCCTAGCCCCCAACAGCCTTTTTTTTCATAACACTTTAACCAGAGTGACGGGAGAGCGGCATTTCAGAAAACGTGCTTATCTCGGCGAGAAAAAGCGATTTCGGCAATAAAATTTAAAACGCGTGTAAAACATAAACCAAACGATGAAATTGGTTATTTCTTCATGTATAATGATCAACTCGATACTCCCTAGCCCCCAACAGCCTTTTTTTTCATAACACTTTAACCAGAGTGACGGGAGAGCGGCATTTCAGAAAACGTGCTTATCTCGGCGAGAAAAAGCGATTTCGGCAATAAAATTTAAAACGCGTGTAAAACATAAACCAAACGATGAAATTGGTTATTTCTTCATGTATAATGATCAACTCGATACTCCCTAGCCCCCAACAGCCTTTTTTTTCATAACACTTTAACCAGAGTGACGGGAGAGCGGCATTTCAGAAAACGTGCTTATCTCGGCGAGAAAAAGCGATTTCGGCAATAAAATTTAAAACGCGTGTAAAACATAAACCAAACGATGAAATTGGTTATTTCTTCATGTATAATGATCAACTCGATACTCCCTAGCCCCCAACAGCCTTTTTTTTCATAACACTTTAACCAGAGTGACGGGAGAGCGGCATTTCAGAAAACGTGCTTATCTCGGCGAGAAAAAGCGATTTCGGCAATAAAATTTAAAACGCGTGTAAAACATAAACCAAACGATGAAATTGGTTATTTCTTCATGTATAATGATCAACTCGATACTCCCTAGCCCCCAACAGCCTTTTTTTTCATAACACTTTAACCAGAGTGACGGGAGAGCGGCATTTCAGAAAACGTGCTTATCTCGGCGAGAAAAAGCGATTTCGGCAATAAAATTTAAAACGCGTGTAAAACATAAACCAAACGATGAAATTGGTTATTTCTTCATGTATAATGATCAACTCGATACTCCCTAGCCCCCAACAGCCTTTTTTTTCATAACACTTTAACCAGAGTGACGGGAGAGCGGCATTTCAGAAAACGTGCTTATCTCGGCGAGAAAAAGCGATTTCGGCAATAAAATTTAAAACGCGTGTAAAACATAAACCAAACGATGAAATTGGTTATTTCTTCATGTATAATGATCAACTCGATACTCCCTAGCCCCCAACAGCCTTTTTTTTCATAACACTTTAACCAGAGTGACGGGAGAGCGGCATTTCAGAAAACGTGCTTATCTCGGCGAGAAAAAGCGATTTCGGCAATAAAATTTAAAACGCGTGTAAAACATAAACCAAACGATGAAATTGGTTATTTCTTCATGTATAATGATCAACTCGATACTCCCTAGCCCCCAACAGCCTTTTTTTTCATAACACTTTAACCAGAGTGACGGGAGAGCGGCATTTCAGAAAACGTGCTTATCTCGGCGAGAAAAAGCGATTTCGGCAATAAAATTTAAAACGCGTGTAAAACATAAACCAAACGATGAAATTGGTTATTTCTTCATGTATAATGATCAACTCGATACTCCCTAGCCCCCAACAGCCTTTTTTTTCATAACACTTTAACCAGAGTGACGGGAGAGCGGCATTTCAGAAAACGTGCTTATCTCGGCGAGAAAAAGCGATTTCGGCAATAAAATTTAAAACGCGTGTAAAACATAAACCAAACGATGAAATTGGTTATTTCTTCATGTATAATGATCAACTCGATACTCCCTAGCCCCCAACAGCCTTTTTTTTCATAACACTTTAACCAGAGTGACGGGAGAGCGGCATTTCAGAAAACGTGCTTATCTCGGCGAGAAAAAGCGATTTCGGCAATAAAATTTAAAACGCGTGTAAAACATAAACCAAACGATGAAATTGGTTATTTCTTCATGTATAATGATCAACTCGATACTCCCTAGCCCCCAACAGCCTTTTTTTTCATAACACTTTAACCAGAGTGACGGGAGAGCGGCATTTCAGAAAACGTGCTTATCTCGGCGAGAAAAAGCGATTTCGGCAATAAAATTTAAAACGCGTGTAAAACATAAACCAAACGATGAAATTGGTTATTTCTTCATGTATAATGATCAACTCGATACTCCCTAGCCCCCAACAGCCTTTTTTTTCATAACACTTTAACCAGAGTGACGGGAGAGCGGCATTTCAGAAAACGTGCTTATCTCGGCGAGAAAAAGCGATTTCGGCAATAAAATTTAAAACGCGTGTAAAACATAAACCAAACGATGAAATTGGTTATTTCTTCATGTATAATGATCAACTCGATACTCCCTAGCCCCCAACAGCCTTTTTTTTCATAACACTTTAACCAGAGTGACGGGAGAGCGGCATTTCAGAAAACGTGCTTATCTCGGCGAGAAAAAGCGATTTCGGCAATAAAATTTAAAACGCGTGTAAAACATAAACCAAACGATGAAATTGGTTATTTCTTCATGTATAATGATCAACTCGATACTCCCTAGCCCCCAACAGCCTTTTTTTTCATAACACTTTAACCAGAGTGACGGGAGAGCGGCATTTCAGAAAACGTGCTTATCTCGGCGAGAAAAAGCGATTTCGGCAATAAAATTTAAAACGCGTGTAAAACATAAACCAAACGATGAAATTGGTTATTTCTTCATGTATAATGATCAACTCGACTACTCCCTAGCCCCCAACAGCCTTTTTTTTCATAACACTTTAACCAGAGTGACGGGAGAGCGGCATTTCAGAAAACGTGCTTATCTCGGCGAGAAAAAGCGATTTCGGCAATAAAATTTAAAACGCGTGTAAAACATAAACCAAACGATGAAATTGGTTATTTCTTCATGTATAATGATCAACTCGATACTCCCTAGCCCCCAACAGCCTTTTTTTTCATAACACTTTAACCAGAGTGACGGGAGAGCGGCATTTCAGAAAACGTGCTTATCTCGGCGAGAAAAAGCGATTTCGGCAATAAAATTTAAAACGCGTGTAAAACATAAACCAAACGATGAAATTGGTTATTTCTTCATGTATAATGATCAACTCGATACTCCCTAGCCCCCAACAGCCTTTTTTTTCATAACACTTTAACCAGAGTGACGGGAGAGCGGCATTTCAGAAAACGTGCTTATCTCGGCGAGAAAAAGCGATTTCGGCAATAAAATTTAAAACGCGTGTAAAACATAAACCAAACGATGAAATTGGTTATTTCTTCATGTATAATGATCAACTCGATACTCCCTAGCCCCCAACAGCCTTTTTTTTCATAACACTTTAACCAGAGTGACGGGAGAGCGGCATTTCAGAAAACGTGCTTATCTCGGCGAGAAAAAGCGATTTCGGCAATAAAATTTAAAACGCGTGTAAAACATAAACCAAACGATGAAATTGGTTATTTCTTCATGTATAATGATCAACTCGATACTCCCTAGCCCCCAACAGCCTTTTTTTTCATAACACTTTAACCAGAGTGACGGGAGAGCGGCATTTCAGAAAACGTGCTTATCTCGGCGAGAAAAAGCGATTTCGGCAATAAAATTTAAAACGCGTGTAAAACATAAACCAAACGATGAAATTGGTTATTTCTTCATGTATAATGATCAACTCGATACTCCCTAGCCCCCAACAGCCTTTTTTTTCATAACACTTTAACCAGAGTGACGGGAGAGCGGCATTTCAGAAAACGTGCTTATCTCGGCGAGAAAAAGCGATTTCGGCAATAAAATTTAAAACGCGTGTAAAACATAAACCAAACGATGAAATTGGTTATTTCTTCATGTATAATGATCAACTCGATACTCCCTAGCCCCCAACAGCCTTTTTTTTCATAACACTTTAACCAGAGTGACGGGAGAGCGGCATTTCAGAAAACGTGCTTATCTCGGCGAGAAAAAGCGATTTCGGCAATAAAATTTAAAACGCGTGTAAAACATAAACCAAACGATGAAATTGGTTATTTCTTCATGTATAATGATCAACTCGATACTCCCTAGCCCCCAACAGCCTTTTTTTTCATAACACTTTAACCAGAGTGACGGGAGAGCGGCATTTCAGAAAACGTGCTTATCTCGGCGAGAAAAAGCGATTTCGGCAATAAAATTTAAAACGCGTGTAAAACATAAACCAAACGATGAAATTGGTTATTTCTTCATGTATAATGATCAACTCGATACTCCCTAGCCCCCAACAGCCTTTTTTTTCATAACACTTTAACCAGAGTGACGGGAGAGCGGCATTTCAGAAAACGTGCTTATCTCGGCGAGAAAAAGCGATTTCGGCAATAAAATTTAAAACGCGTGTAAAACATAAACCAAACGATGAAATTGGTTATTTCTTCATGTATAATGATCAACTCGATACTCCCTAGCCCCCAACAGCCTTTTTTTTCATAACACTTTAACCAGAGTGACGGGAGAGCGGCATTTCAGAAAACGTGCTTATCTCGGCGAGAAAAAGCGATTTCGGCAATAAAATTTAAAACGCGTGTAAAACATAAACCAAACGATGAAATTGGTTATTTCTTCATGTATAATGATCAACTCGATACTCCCTAGCCCCCAACAGCCTTTTTTTTCATAACACTTTAACCAGAGTGACGGGAGAGCGGCATTTCAGAAAACGTGCTTATCTCGGCGAGAAAAAGCGATTTCGGCAATAAAATTTAAAACGCGTGTAAAACATAAACCAAACGATGAAATTGGTTATTTCTTCATGTATAATGATCAACTCGATACTCCCTAGCCCCCAACAGCCTTTTTTTTCATAACACTTTAACCAGAGTGACGGGAGAGCGGCATTTCAGAAAACGTGCTTATCTCGGCGAGAAAAAGCGATTTCGGCAATAAAATTTAAAACGCGTGTAAAACATAAACCAAACGATGAAATTGGTTATTTCTTCATGTATAATGATCAACTCGATACTCCCTAGCCCCCAACAGCCTTTTTTTTCATAACACTTTAACCAGAGTGACGGGAGAGCGGCATTTCAGAAAACGTGCTTATCTCGGCGAGAAAAAGCGATTTCGGCAATAAAATTTAAAACGCGTGTAAAACATAAACCAAACGATGAAATTGGTTATTTCTTCATGTATAATGATCAACTCGATACTCCCTAGCCCCCAACAGCCTTTTTTTTCATAACACTTTAACCAGAGTGACGGGAGAGCGGCATTTCAGAAAACGTGCTTATCTCGGCGAGAAAAAGCGATTTCGGCAATAAAATTTAAAACGCGTGTAAAACATAAACCAAACGATGAAATTGGTTATTTCTTCATGTATAATGATCAACTCGATACTCCCTAGCCCCCAACAGCCTTTTTTTTCATAACACTTTAACCAGAGTGACGGGAGAGCGGCATTTCAGAAAACGTGCTTATCTCGGCGAGAAAAAGCGATTTCGGCAATAAAATTTAAAACGCGTGTAAAACATAAACCAAACGATGAAATTGGTTATTTCTTCATGTATAATGATCAACTCGATACTCCCTAGCCCCCAACAGCCTTTTTTTTCATAACACTTTAACCAGAGTGACGGGAGAGCGGCATTTCAGAAAACGTGCTTATCTCGGCGAGAAAAAGCGATTTCGGCAATAAAATTTAAAACGCGTGTAAAACATAAACCAAACGATGAAATTGGTTATTTCTTCATGTATAATGATCAACTCGATACTCCCTAGCCCCCAACAGCCTTTTTTTTCATAACACTTTAACCAGAGTGACGGGAGAGCGGCATTTCAGAAAACGTGCTTATCTCGGCGAGAAAAAGCGATTTCGGCAATAAAATTTAAAACGCGTGTAAAACATAAACCAAACGATGAAATTGGTTATTTCTTCATGTATAATGATCAACTCGATACTCCCTAGCCCCCAACAGCCTTTTTTTTCATAACACTTTAACCAGAGTGACGGGAGAGCGGCATTTCAGAAAACGTGCTTATCTCGGCGAGAAAAAGCGATTTCGGCAATAAAATTTAAAACGCGTGTAAAACATAAACCAAACGATGAAATTGGTTATTTCTTCATGTATAATGATCAACTCGATACTCCCTAGCCCCCAACAGCCTTTTTTTTCATAACACTTTAACCAGAGTGACGGGAGAGCGGCATTTCAGAAAACGTGCTTATCTCGGCGAGAAAAAGCGATTTCGGCAATAAAATTTAAAACGCGTGTAAAACATAAACCAAACGATGAAATTGGTTATTTCTTCATGTATAATGATCAACTCGATACTCCCTAGCCCCCAACAGCCTTTTTTTTCATAACACTTTAACCAGAGTGACGGGAGAGCGGCATTTCAGAAAACGTGCTTATCTCGGCGAGAAAAAGCGATTTCGGCAATAAAATTTAAAACGCGTGTAAAACATAAACCAAACGATGAAATTGGTTATTTCTTCATGTATAATGATCAACTCGATACTCCCTAGCCCCCAACAGCCTTTTTTTTCATAACACTTTAACCAGAGTGACGGGAGAGCGGCATTTCAGAAAACGTGCTTATCTCGGCGAGAAAAAGCGATTTCGGCAATAAAATTTAAAACGCGTGTAAAACATAAACCAAACGATGAAATTGGTTATTTCTTCATGTATAATGATCAACTCGATACTCCCTAGCCCCCAACAGCCTTTTTTTTCATAACACTTTAACCAGAGTGACGGGAGAGCGGCATTTCAGAAAACGTGCTTATCTCGGCGAGAAAAAGCGATTTCGGCAATAAAATTTAAAACGCGTGTAAAACATAAACCAAACGATGAAATTGGTTATTTCTTCATGTATAATGATCAACTCGATACTCCCTAGCCCCCAACAGCCTTTTTTTTCATAACACTTTAACCAGAGTGACGGGAGAGCGGCATTTCAGAAAACGTGCTTATCTCGGCGAGAAAAAGCGATTTCGGCAATAAAATTTAAAACGCGTGTAAAACATAAACCAAACGATGAAATTGGTTATTTCTTCATGTATAATGATCAACTCGATACTCCCTAGCCCCCAACAGCCTTTTTTTTCATAACACTTTAACCAGAGTGACGGGAGAGCGGCATTTCAGAAAACGTGCTTATCTCGGCGAGAAAAAGCGATTTCGGCAATAAAATTTAAAACGCGTGTAAAACATAAACCAAACGATGAAATTGGTTATTTCTTCATGTATAATGATCAACTCGATACTCCCTAGCCCCCAACAGCCTTTTTTTTCATAACACTTTAACCAGAGTGACGGGAGAGCGGCATTTCAGAAAACGTGCTTATCTCGGCGAGAAAAAGCGATTTCGGCAATAAAATTTAAAACGCGTGTAAAACATAAACCAAACGATGAAATTGGTTATTTCTTCATGTATAATGATCAACTCGATACTCCCTAGCCCCCAACAGCCTTTTTTTTCATAACACTTTAACCAGAGTGACGGGAGAGCGGCATTTCAGAAAACGTGCTTATCTCGGCGAGAAAAAGCGATTTCGGCAATAAAATTTAAAACGCGTGTAAAACATAAACCAAACGATGAAATTGGTTATTTCTTCATGTATAATGATCAACTCGATACTCCCTAGCCCCCAACAGCCTTTTTTTTCATAACACTTTAACCAGAGTGACGGGAGAGCGGCATTTCAGAAAACGTGCTTATCTCGGCGAGAAAAAGCGATTTCGGCAATAAAATTTAAAACGCGTGTAAAACATAAACCAAACGATGAAATTGGTTATTTCTTCATGTATAATGATCAACTCGATACTCCCTAGCCCCCAACAGCCTTTTTTTTCATAACACTTTAACCAGAGTGACGGGAGAGCGGCATTTCAGAAAACGTGCTTATCTCGGCGAGAAAAAGCGATTTCGGCAATAAAATTTAAAACGCGTGTAAAACATAAACCAAACGATGAAATTGGTTATTTCTTCATGTATAATGATCAACTCGATACTCCCTAGCCCCCAACAGCCTTTTTTTTCATAACACTTTAACCAGAGTGACGGGAGAGCGGCATTTCAGAAAACGTGCTTATCTCGGCGAGAAAAAGCGATTTCGGCAATAAAATTTAAAACGCGTGTAAAACATAAACCAAACGATGAAATTGGTTATTTCTTCATGTATAATGATCAACTCGATACTCCCTAGCCCCCAACAGCCTTTTTTTTCATAACACTTTAACCAGAGTGACGGGAGAGCGGCATTTCAGAAAACGTGCTTATCTCGGCGAGAAAAAGCGATTTCGGCAATAAAATTTAAAACGCGTGTAAAACATAAACCAAACGATGAAATTGGTTATTTCTTCAATGTATAATGATCAACTCGATACTCCCTAGCCCCCAACAGCCTTTTTTTTCATAACACTTTAACCAGAGTGACGGGAGAGCGGCATTTCAGAAAACGTGCTTATCTCGGCGAGAAAAAGCGATTTCGGCAATAAAATTTAAAACGCGTGTAAAACATAAACCAAACGATGAATTGGTTATTTCTTCATGTATAATGATCAACTCGATACTCCCTAGCCCCCAACAGCCTTTTTTTTCATAACACTTTAACCAGAGTGACGGGAGAGCGGCATTTCAGAAAACGTGCTTATCTCGGCGAGAAAAAGCGATTTCGGCAATAAAATTTAAAACGCGTGTAAAACATAAACCAAACGATGAAATTGGTTATTTCTTCATGTATAATGATCAACTCGATACTCCCTAGCCCCCAACAGCCTTTTTTTCATAACACTTTAACCAGAGTGACGGGAGAGCGGCATTTCAGAAAACGTGCTTATCTCGGCGAGAAAAAGCGATTTCGGCAATAAAATTTAAAACGCGTGTAAAACATAAACCAAACGATGAAATTGGTTATTTCTTCATGTATAATGATCAACTCGATACTCCCTAGCCCCCAACAGCCTTTTTTTTCATAACACTTTAACCAGAGTGACGGGAGAGCGGCATTTCAGAAAACGTGCTTATCTCGGCGAGAAAAAGCGATTTCGGCAATAAAATTTAAAACGCGTGTAAAACATAAACCAAACGATGAAATTGGTTATTTCTTATGTATAATGATCAACTCGATACTCCCTAGCCCCCAACAGCCTTTTTTTTCATAACACTTTAACCAGAGTGACGGGAGAGCGGCATTTCAGAAAACGTGCTTATCTCGGCGAGAAAAAGCGATTTCGGCAATAAAATTTAAAACGCGTGTAAAACATAAACCAAACGATGAAATTGGTTATTTCTTCATGTATAATGATCAACTCGATACTCCCTAGCCCCCAACAGCCTTTTTTTTCATAACACTTTAACCAGAGTGACGGGAGAGCGGCATTTCAGAAACGTGCTTATCTCGGCGAGAAAAGCGATTTCGGCAATAAAATTTAAAACGCGTGTAAAACATAAACCAAACGATGAAATTGGTTATTTCTTCATGTATAATGATCAACTCGATACTCCCTAGCCCCCAACAGCCTTTTTTTTCATAACACTTTAACCAGAGTGACGGCAGAGCGGCATTTCAGAAAACGTGCTTATCTCGGCGAGAAAAAGCGATTTCGGCAATAAAATTTAAAACGCGTGTAAAACATAAACCAAACGATGAAATTGGTTATTTCTTCATGTATAATGATCAACTCGATACTCCCTAGCCCCCAACAGCCTTTTTTTTCATAACACTTTAACCAGAGTGACGGGAGAGCGGCATTTCAGAAAACGTGCTTATCTCGGCGAGAAAAAGCGATTTCGGCAATAAAATTTAAAACGCGTGTAAAACATAAACCAAACGATGAAATTGGTTATTTCTTCATGTATAATGATCAACTCGATACTCCCTAGCCCCCAACAGCCTTTTTTTTCATAACACTTTAACCAGAGTGACGGGAGAGCGGCATTTCAGAAAACGTGCTTATCTCGGCGAGAAAAAGCGATTTCGGCAATAAAATTTAAAACGCGTGTAAAACATAAACCAAACGATGAAATTGGTTATTTCTTCATGTATAATGATCAACTCGATACTCCCTAGCCCCCAACAGCCTTTTTTTTCATAACACTTTAACCAGAGTGACGGGAGAAGCGGCATTTCAGAAAACGTGCTTATCTCGGCGAGAAAAGCGATTTCGGCAATAAAATTTAAAACGCGTGTAAAACATAAACCAAACGATGAAATTGGTTATTTCTTCATGTATAATGATCAACTCGATACTCCCTAGCCCCCAACAGCCTTTTTTTTCATAACACTTTAACCAGAGTGACGGGAGAGCGGCATTTCAGAAAACGTGCTTATCTCGGCGAGAAAAAGCGATTTCGGCAATAAAATTTAAAACGCGTGTAAAACATAAACCAAAACGATGAAATTGGTTATTTCTTCATGTATAATGATCAACTCGATACTCCCTAGCCCCCAACAGCCTTTTTTTTCATAACACTTTAACCAGAGTGACGGGAGAGCGGCATTTCAGAAAACGTGCTTATCTCGGCGAGAAAAAGCGATTTCGGCAATAAAATTTAAAACGCGTGTAAAACATAAACCAAACGATGAAATTGGTTATTTCTTCATGTATAATGATCAACTCGATACTCCCTAGCCCCCAACAGCCTTTTTTTTCATAACACTTTAACCAGAGTGACGGGAGAGCGGCATTTCAGAAAACGTGCTTATCTCGGCGAGAAAAAGCGATTTCGGCAATAAAATTTAAAACGCGTGTAAAACATAAACCAAACGATGAAATTGGTTATTTCTTCATGTATAATGATCAACTCGATACTCCCTAGCCCCCAACAGCCTTTTTTTTCATAACACTTTAACCAGAGTGACGGGAGAGCGGCATTTCAGAAAACGTGCTTATCTCGGCGAGAAAAAGCGATTTCGGCAATAAAATTTAAAACGCGTGTAAAACATAAACCAAACGATGAAATTGGTTATTTCTTCATGTATAATGATCAACTCGACACTCCCTAGCCCCCAACAGCCTTTTTTTTCATAACACTTTAACCAGAGTGACGGGAGAGCGGCATTTCAGAAAACGTGCTTATCTCGGCGAGAAAAAGCGATTTCGGCAATAAAATTTAAAACGCGTGTAAAACATAAACCAAACGATGAAATTGGTTATTTCTTCATGAATAATGATCAACTCGATACTCCCTAGCCCCCCAACAGCCTTTTTTTTCATAACACTTTAACCAGAGTGACGGGAGAGCGGCATTTCAGAAAACGTGCTTATCTCGGCGAGAAAAAGCGATTTCGGCAATAAAATTTAAAACGCGTGTAAAACATAAACCAAACGATGAAATTGGTTAATTCTTCATGTATAATGATCAACTCGATACTCCCTAGCCCCCAACAGCCTTTTTTTTCATAACACTTTAACCAGAGTGACGGGAGAGCGGCATTTCAGAAAACGTGCTTATCTCGGCGAGAAAAAGCGATTTCGGCAATAAAATTTAAAACGCGTGTAAAACATAAACCAAACGATGAAATTGGTTATTTCTTCATGTATAATGATCAACTCGATACTCCCTAGCCCCCAACAGCCTTTTTTTTCATAACACTTTAACCAGAGTGACGGGAGAGCGGCATTTCAGAAAACGTGCTTATCTCGGCGAGAAAAAGCGATTTCGGCAATAAAATTTAAAACGCGTGTAAAACATAAACCAAACGATGAAATTGGTTATTTCTTCATGTATAATGATCAACTCGATACTCCCTAGCCCCCAACAGCCTTTTTTTTCATAACACTTTAACCAGAGTGACGGGAGAGCGGCATTTCAGAAAACGTGCTTATCTCGGCGAGAAAAAGCGATTTCGGCAATAAAATTTAAAACGCGTGTAAAACATAAACCAAACGATGAAATTGGTTATTTCTTCATGTATAATGATCAACTCGATACTCCCTAGCCCCCAACAGCCTTTTTTTTCATAACACTTTAACCAGAGTGACGGGAGAGCGGCATTTCAGAAAACGTGCTTATCTCGGCGAGAAAAAGCGATTTCGGCAATAAAATTTAAAACGCGTGTAAAACATAAACCAAACGATGAAATTGGTTATTTCTTCATGTATAATGATCAACTCGATACTCCCTAGCCCCCAACAGCCTTTTTTTTCATAACACTTTAACCAGAGTGACGGGAGAGCGGCATTTCAGAAAACGTGCTTATCTCGGCGAGAAAAAGCGATTTCGGCAATAAAATTTAAAACGCGTGTAAAACATAAACCAAACGATGAAATTGGTTATTTCTTCATGTATAATGATCAACTCGATACTCCCTAGCCCCCAACAGCCTTTTTTTTCATAACACTTTAACCAGAGTGACGGGAGAGCGGCATTTCAGAAAACGTGCTTATCTCGGCGAGAAAAAGCGATTTCGGCAATAAAATTTAAAACGCGTGTAAAACATAAACCAAACGATGAAATTGGTTATTTCTTCATGTATAATGATCAACTCGATACTCCCTAGCCCCCAACAGCCTTTTTTTTCATAACACTTTAACCAGAGTGACGGGAGAGCGGCATTTCAGAAAACGTGCTTATCTCGGCGAGAAAAAGCGATTTCGGCAATAAAATTTAAAACGCGTGTAAAACATAAACCAAACGATGAAATTGGTTATTTCTTCATGTATAATGATCAACTCGATACTCCCTAGCCCCAACAGCCTTTTTTTTCATAACACTTTAACCAGAGTGACGGGAGAGCGGCATTTCAGAAAACGTGCTTATCTCGGCGAGAAAAAGCGATTTCGGCAATAACATTTAAAACGCGTGTAAAACATAAACCAAACGATGAAATTGGTTATTTCTTCATGTATAATGATCAACTCGATACTCCCTAGCCCCCAACAGCCTTTTTTTTCATAACACTTTAACCAGAGTGACGGGAGAGCGGCATTTCAGAAAACGTGCTTATCTCGGCGAGAAAAAGCGATTTCGGCAATAAAATTTAAAACGCGTGTAAAACATAAACCAAACGATGAAATTGGTTATTTCTTCATGTATAATGATCAACTCGATACTCCCTAGCCCCCAACAGCCTTTTTTTTCATAACACTTTAACCAGAGTGACGGGAGAGCGGCATTTCAGAAAACGTGCTTATCTCGGCGAGAAAAAGCGATTTCGGCAATAAAATTTAAAACGCGTGTAAAACATAAACCAAACGATGAAATTGGTTATTTCTTCATGTATAATGATCAACTCGATACTCCCTAGCCCCCAACAGCCTTTTTTTTCATAACACTTTAACCAGAGTGACGGGAGAGCGGCATTTCAGAAAACGTGCTTATCTCGGCGAGAAAAAGCGATTTCGGCAATAAAATTTAAAACGCGTGTAAAACATAAACCAAACGATGAAATTGGTTATTTCTTCATGTATAATAATCAACTCGATACTCCCTAGCCCCCAACAGCCTTTTTTTTCATAACACTTTAACCAGAGTGACGGGAGAGCGGCATTTCAGAAAACGTGCTTATCTCGGCGAGAAAAAGCGATTTCGGCAATAAAATTTAAAACGCGTGTAAAACATAAACCAAACGATGAAATTGGTTATTTCTTCATGTATAATGATCAACTCGACACTCCCTAGCCCCCAACAGCCTTTTTTTCATAACACTTTAACCAGAGTGACGGGAGAGCGGCATTTCAGAAAACGTGCTTATCTCGGCGAGAAAAAGCGATTTCGGCAATAAAATTTAAAACGCGTGTAAAACATAAACCAAACGATGAAATTGGTTATTTCTTCATGTATAATGATCAACTCGATACTCCCTAGCCCCCAACAGCCTTTTTTTTCATAACACTTTAACCAGAGTGACGGGAGAGCGGCATTTCAGAAAACGTGCTTATCTCGGCGAGAAAAAGCTGGAGCTCAGCAGCGGCTTTTTGCGCAAGATCACGCCGGGTTAGGCTTCCAGGACCTCGGCTAAGCAATTCTACCGGGCCGCCCGGTTATTTTTTTGAACCAGCCCGGTTCTTTTTACACTTCCAGCTGGAGCTCACGAGCGGCTTTTTGGACAAGATCACGCCGTGTTAGGCTTCCAGAGCCCCGGCTAAGCAATTTTACCGGCCCGCCCGGTTCTTTTTTTAACCAGCCCGGTTCTTTTTACACTTCCAGCTGGAGCTCAGCAGCGGGTTTTTGGACAAGATCACGCCGTGTTAGGCTTCCAGAGCCCCGGCTAAGCAATTTTACAGGGTCGCCCGGTTCTTTTTTTTAACCAGCCCGGTTTTTTTTACACTTCCAGCTGGAGCTCAGCAGCGGCTTTTTGCACAGTATCACGCCGGGTTAGGCTTCCAGAGCCCCGGCTAAGCAATTTTACCGGGCCGCCCGGTTCTTTTTTTTTAACCAGCCCGGTTCTTTTTACACTTCCAGCTGGAGCTCAGCAGCGGCTTTTTGGACAAGATCACGCCGTGTTAGGCTTCCAGAGCCCCGGCTAAGCAATTTTACCGGGTCGCCCGGTTCTTTTTTTTAACCAGCCCGGTTCTTTTTACACTTCCAGCTGGAGCTCAGCAGCGGCTTTTTGGACAAGATCACGCCGTGTTAGGCTTCCAGAGCCCCGGCTAAGCAATTTTACCGGGTCGCCCGGTTCTTTTTTTAACCAGCCCGGTTCTTTTTACACTTCCAGCTGGAGCTCAGCATCGTGTAAAACATCAACCAAACGATGAAATTGGTTATTTCTTCATGTATAATGATCAACTCGATACTCCCTAGCCCCCAACAGCCTTTTTTTTCATAACACTTTAACCAGAGTGACGGGAGAGCGGCATTTCAGAAAACGTGCTTATCTCGGCGAGAAAAAGCGATTTCGGCAATACAATTTAAAACGCGTGTAAAACATAAACCAAACGATGAAATTGGTTATTTCTTCATGTATAATGATCAACTCGATACTCCCTAGCCCCCAACAGCCTTTTTTTTCATAACACTTTAACCAGAGTGACGGGAGAGCGGCATTTCAGAAAACGTGCTTATCTCGGCGAGAAAAAGCGATTTCGGCAATAAAATTTAAAACGCGTGTAAAACATAAACCAAACGATGAAATTGGTTATTTCTTCATGTATAATGATCAACTCGATACTCCCTAGCCCCCAACAGCCTTTTTTTTCATAACACTTTAACCAGAGTGACGGGAGAGCGGCATTTCAGAAAACGTGCTTATCTCGGCGAGAAAAAGCGATTTCGGCAATAAAATTTAAAACGCGTGTAAAACATAAACCAAACGATGAAATTGGTTATTTCTTCATGTATAATGATCAACTCGATACTCCCTAGCCCCCAACAGCCTTTTTTTTCATAACACTTTAACCAGAGTGACGGGAGAGCGGCATTTCAGAAAACGTGCTTATCTCGGCGAGAAAAAGCGATTTCGGCAATAAAATTTAAAACGCGTGTAAAACATAAACCAAACGATGAAATTGGTTATTTCTTCATGTATAATGATCAACTCGATACTCCCTAGCCCCCAACAGCCTTCTTTTTTTTCATAACACTTTAACCAGAGTGACGGGAGAGCGGCATTTCAGAAAACGTGCTTATCTCGGCGAGAAAAAGCGATTTCGGCAATAAAATTTAAAACGCGTGTAAAACATAAAACAAACGATGAAATTGGTTATTTCTTCAGATGTATAATGATCAACTCGATACTCCCTAGCCCCCAACAGCCTTTTTTTTCATAACACTTTAACCAGAGTGACGGGAGAGCGGCATTTCAGAAAACGTGCTTATCTCGGCGAGAAAAAGCGATTTCGGCAATAAAATTTAAAAACGCGTGTAAAACATAAACCAAACGATGAATTGGTTATTTCTTCATGTATAATGATCAACTCGATACTCCTAGCCCCCAACAGCCTTTTTTTTCATAACACTTTAACCAGAGTGACGGGAGAGCGGCATTTCAGAAAACGTGCTTATCTCGGCGAGAAAAAGCGATTTCGGCAATAAATTTAAAACGCGTGTAAAACATAAACCAAACGATGAAATTGGTTATTTCTTCATGTATAATGATCAACTCGATACTCCCTAGCCCCACAGCCTTTTTTTTCATAACACTTTAACCAGAGTGACGGGAGAGCGGCATTTCAGAAAACGTGCTTATCTCGGCGAGAAAAAGCGATTTCGGCAATAAAATTTAAAACGCGTGTAAAACATAAACCAAACGATGAAATTGGTTATTTCTTCATGTATAATGATCAACTCGATACTCCCTAGCCCCCAACAGCCTTTTTTTTCATAACACTTTAACCAGAGTGACGGGAGAGCGGCATTTCAGAAAACGTGGCTTATCTCGGCGAGAAAAAGCGATTTCGGCAATAAAATTTAAAACGCGTGTAAAACATAAACCAAACGATGAAATTGGTTATTTCTTCATGTATAATGATCAACTCGATACTCCCTAGCCCCAACAGCCTTTTTTTTCATAACACTTTAACCAGAGTGACGGAGAGCGGCATTTCAGAAAACGTGCTTATCTCGGCGAGAAAAAGCGATTTCGGCAATAAAATTTAAAACGCGTGTAAAACATAAACCAAACGATGAAATTGGTTATTTCTTCATGTATAATGATCAACTCGATACTCCCTAGCCCCCAACAGCCTTTTTTTTCATAACACTTTAACCAGAGTGACGGGAGAGCGGCATTTCAGAAAACGTGCTTATCTCGGCGAGAAAAAGCGATTTCGGCAATAAAATTTAAAACGCGTGTAAAACATAAACCAAACGATGAAATTGGTTATTTCTTCATGTATAATGATCAACTCGATACTCCCTAGCCCCCAACAGCCTTTTTTTTTCATAACACTTTAACCAGAGTGACGGGAGAGCGGCATTTCAGAAAACGTGCTTATCTCGGCGAGAAAAAGCGATTTCGGCAATAAATTTAAAACGCGTGTAAAACATAAACCAAACGATGAAATTGGTTATTTCTTCATGTATAATGATCAACTCGACATCTCCCTAGCCCCAACAGCCTTTTTTTTCATAACACTTTAACCAGAGTGACGGGAGAGCGGCATTTCAGAAAACGTGCTTATCTCGGCGAGAAAAAGCGATTTCGGCAATAAAATTTAAAACGCGTGTAAAACATAAACCAAACGATGAAATTGGTTATTTCTTCATGTATAATGATCAACTCGACACTCCCTAGCCCCCAACAGCCTTTTTTTTCATAACACTTTAACCAGAGTGACGGGAGAGCGGCATTTCAGAAAACGTGCTTATCTCGGCGAGAAAAAGCGATTTCGGCAATAAAATTTAAAACGCGTGTAAAACATAAACCAAACGATGAAATTGGTTATTTCTTCATGTATAATGATCAACTCGATACTCCCTAGCCCCCAACAGCCTTTTTTTTCATAACACTTTAACCAGAGTGACGGGAGAGCGGCATTTCAGAAAACGTGCTTATCTCGGCGAGAAAAAGCGATTTCGGCAATAAAATTTAAAACGCGTGTAAAACATAAACCAAACGATGAAATTGGTTATTTCTTCATGTATAATGATCAACTCGATACTCCCTAGCCCCCAACAGCCTTTTTTTTCATAACACTTTAACCAGAGTGACGGGAGAGCGGCATTTCAGAAAACGTGCTTATCTCGGCGAGAAAAAGCGATTTCGGCAATAAAATTTAAAACGCGTGTAAAACATAAACCAAACGATGAAATTGGTTATTTCTTCATGTATAATGATCAACTCGATACTCCCTAGCCCCCAACAGCCTTTTTTTTCATAACACTTTAACCAGAGTGACGGGAGAGCGGCATTTCAGAAAACGTGCTTATCTCGGCGAGAAAAAGCGATTTCGGCAATAAAATTTAAAACGCGTGTAAAACATAAACCAAACGATGAAATTGGTTATTTCTTCATGTATAATGATCAACTCGATACTCCCTAGCCCCCAACAGCCTTTTTTTTCATAACACTTTAACCAGAGTGACGGGAGAGCGGCATTTCAGAAAACGTGCTTATCTCGGCGAGAAAAAGCGATTTCGGCAATAAAATTTAAAACGCGTGTAAAACATAAACCAAACGATGAAATTGGTTATTTCTTCATGTATAATGATCAACTCGATACTCCCTAGCCCCCAACAGCCTTTTTTTTCATAACACTTTAACCAGAGTGACGGGAGAGCGGCATTTCAGAAAACGTGCTTATCTCGGCGAGAAAAAGCGATTTCGGCAATAAAATTTAAAACGCGTGTAAAACATAAACCAAACGATGAAATTGGTTATTTCTTCATGTATAATGATCAACTCGATACTCCCTAGCCCCCAACAGCCTTTTTTTTCATAACACTTTAACCAGAGTGACGGGAGAGCGGCATTTCAGAAAACGTGCTTATCTCGGCGAGAAAAAGCGATTTCGGCAATAAAATTTAAAACGCGTGTAAAACATAAACCAAACGATGAAATTGGTTATTTCTTCATGTATAATGATCAACTCGATACTCCCTAGCCCCCAACAGCCTTTTTTTTCATAACACTTTAACCAGAGTGACGGGAGAGCGGCATTTCAGAAAACGTGCTTATCTCGGCGAGAAAAAGCGATTTCGGCAATAAAATTTAAAACGCGTGTAAAACATAAACCAAACGATGAAATTGGTTATTTCTTCATGTATAATGATCAACTCGATACTCCCTAGCCCCCAACAGCCTTTTTTTTCATAACACTTTAACCAGAGTGACGGGAGAGCGGCATTTCAGAAAACGTGCTTATCTCGGCGAGAAAAAGCGATTTCGGCAATAAAATTTAAAACGCGTGTAAAACATAAACCAAACGATGAAATTGGTTATTTCTTCATGTATAATGATCAACTCGATACTCCCTAGCCCCCAACAGCCTTTTTTTTCATAACACTTTAACCAGAGTGACGGGAGAGCGGCATTTCAGAAAACGTGCTTATCTCGGCGAGAAAAAGCGATTTCGGCAATAAAATTTAAAACGCGTGTAAAACATAAACCAAACGATGAAATTGGTTATTTCTTCATGTATAATGATCAACTCGATACTCCCTAGCCCCCAACAGCCTTTTTTTTCATAACACTTTAACCAGAGTGACGGGAGAGCGGCATTTCAGAAAACGTGCTTATCTCGGCGAGAAAAAGCGATTTCGGCAATAAAATTTAAAACGCGTGTAAAACATAAACCAAACGATGAAATTGGTTATTTCTTCATGTATAATGATCAACTCGATACTCCCTAGCCCCCAACAGCCTTTTTTTTCATAACACTTTAACCAGAGTGACGGGAGAGCGGCATTTCAGAAAACGTGCTTATCTCGGCGAGAAAAAGCGATTTCGGCAATAAAATTTAAAACGCGTGTAAAACATAAACCAAACGATGAAATTGGTTATTTCTTCATGTATAATGATCAACTCGATACTCCCTAGCCCCCAACAGCCTTTTTTTTCATAACACTTTAACCAGAGTGACGGGAGAGCGGCATTTCAGAAAACGTGCTTATCTCGGCGAGAAAAAGCGATTTCGGCAATAAAATTTAAAACGCGTGTAAAACATAAACCAAACGATGAAATTGGTTATTTCTTCATGTATAATGATCAACTCGATACTCCCTAGCCCCCAACAGCCTTTTTTTTCATAACACTTTAACCAGAGTGACGGGAGAGCGGCATTTCAGAAAACGTGCTTATCTCGGCGAGAAAAAGCGATTTCGGCAATAAAATTTAAAACGCGTGTAAAACATAAACCAAACGATGAAATTGGTTATTTCTTCATGTATAATGATCAACTCGATACTCCCTAGCCCCCAACAGCCTTTTTTTTCATAACACTTTAACCAGAGTGACGGGAGAGCGGCATTTCAGAAAACGTGCTTATCTCGGCGAGAAAAAGCGATTTCGGCAATAAAATTTAAAACGCGTGTAAAACATAAACCAAACGATGAAATTGGTTATTTCTTCATGTATAATGATCAACTCGATACTCCCTAGCCCCCAACAGCCTTTTTTTTCATAACACTTTAACCAGAGTGACGGGAGAGCGGCATTTCAGAAAACGTGCTTATCTCGGCGAGAAAAAGCGATTTCGGCAATAAAATTTAAAACGCGTGTAAAACATAAACCAAACGATGAAATTGGTTATTTCTTCATGTATAATGATCAACTCGATACTCCCTAGCCCCCAACAGCCTTTTTTTTCATAACACTTTAACCAGAGTGACGGGAGAGCGGCATTTCAGAAAACGTGCTTATCTCGGCGAGAAAAAGCGATTTCGGCAATAAAATTTAAAACGCGTGTAAAACATAAACCAAACGATGAAATTGGTTATTTCTTCATGTATAATGATCAACTCGATACTCCCTAGCCCCCAACAGCCTTTTTTTTCATAACACTTTAACCAGAGTGACGGGAGAGCGGCATTTCAGAAAACGTGCTTATCTCGGCGAGAAAAAGCGATTTCGGCAATAAAATTTAAAACGCGTGTAAAACATAAACCAAACGATGAAATTGGTTATTTCTTCATGTATAATGATCAACTCGATACTCCCTAGCCCCCAACAGCCTTTTTTTTCATAACACTTTAACCAGAGTGACGGGAGAGCGGCATTTCAGAAAACGTGCTTATCTCGGCGAGAAAAAGCGATTTCGGCAATAAAATTTAAAACGCGTGTAAAACATAAACCAAACGATGAAATTGGTTATTTCTTCATGTATAATGATCAACTCGACTACTCCCTAGCCCCCAACAGCCTTTTTTTTCATAACACTTTAACCAGAGTGACGGGAGAGCGGCATTTCAGAAAACGTGCTTATCTCGGCGAGAAAAAGCGATTTCGGCAATAAAATTTAAAACGCGTGTAAAACATAAACCAAACGATGAAATTGGTTATTTCTTCATGTATAATGATCAACTCGATACTCCCTAGCCCCCAACAGCCTTTTTTTTCATAACACTTTAACCAGAGTGACGGGAGAGCGGCATTTCAGAAAACGTGCTTATCTCGGCGAGAAAAAGCGATTTCGGCAATAAAATTTAAAACGCGTGTAAAACATAAACCAAACGATGAAATTGGTTATTTCTTCATGTATAATGATCAACTCGATACTCCCTAGCCCCCAACAGCCTTTTTTTTCATAACACTTTAACCAGAGTGACGGGAGAGCGGCATTTCAGAAAACGTGCTTATCTCGGCGAGAAAAAGCGATTTCGGCAATAAAATTTAAAACGCGTGTAAAACATAAACCAAACGATGAAATTGGTTATTTCTTCATGTATAATGATCAACTCGATACTCCCTAGCCCCCAACAGCCTTTTTTTTCATAACACTTTAACCAGAGTGACGGGAGAGCGGCATTTCAGAAAACGTGCTTATCTCGGCGAGAAAAAGCGATTTCGGCAATAAAATTTAAAACGCGTGTAAAACATAAACCAAACGATGAAATTGGTTATTTCTTCATGTATAATGATCAACTCGATACTCCCTAGCCCCCAACAGCCTTTTTTTTCATAACACTTTAACCAGAGTGACGGGAGAGCGGCATTTCAGAAAACGTGCTTATCTCGGCGAGAAAAAGCGATTTCGGCAATAAAATTTAAAACGCGTGTAAAACATAAACCAAACGATGAAATTGGTTATTTCTTCATGTATAATGATCAACTCGATACTCCCTAGCCCCCAACAGCCTTTTTTTTCATAACACTTTAACCAGAGTGACGGGAGAGCGGCATTTCAGAAAACGTGCTTATCTCGGCGAGAAAAAGCGATTTCGGCAATAAAATTTAAAACGCGTGTAAAACATAAACCAAACGATGAAATTGGTTATTTCTTCATGTATAATGATCAACTCGATACTCCCTAGCCCCCAACAGCCTTTTTTTTCATAACACTTTAACCAGAGTGACGGGAGAGCGGCATTTCAGAAAACGTGCTTATCTCGGCGAGAAAAAGCGATTTCGGCAATAAAATTTAAAACGCGTGTAAAACATAAACCAAACGATGAAATTGGTTATTTCTTCATGTATAATGATCAACTCGATACTCCCTAGCCCCCAACAGCCTTTTTTTTCATAACACTTTAACCAGAGTGACGGGAGAGCGGCATTTCAGAAAACGTGCTTATCTCGGCGAGAAAAAGCGATTTCGGCAATAAAATTTAAAACGCGTGTAAAACATAAACCAAACGATGAAATTGGTTATTTCTTCATGTATAATGATCAACTCGATACTCCCTAGCCCCCAACAGCCTTTTTTTTCATAACACTTTAACCAGAGTGACGGGAGAGCGGCATTTCAGAAAACGTGCTTATCTCGGCGAGAAAAAGCGATTTCGGCAATAAAATTTAAAACGCGTGTAAAACATAAACCAAACGATGAAATTGGTTATTTCTTCATGTATAATGATCAACTCGATACTCCCTAGCCCCCAACAGCCTTTTTTTTCATAACACTTTAACCAGAGTGACGGGAGAGCGGCATTTCAGAAAACGTGCTTATCTCGGCGAGAAAAAGCGATTTCGGCAATAAAATTTAAAACGCGTGTAAAACATAAACCAAACGATGAAATTGGTTATTTCTTCATGTATAATGATCAACTCGATACTCCCTAGCCCCCAACAGCCTTTTTTTTCATAACACTTTAACCAGAGTGACGGGAGAGCGGCATTTCAGAAAACGTGCTTATCTCGGCGAGAAAAAGCGATTTCGGCAATAAAATTTAAAACGCGTGTAAAACATAAACCAAACGATGAAATTGGTTATTTCTTCATGTATAATGATCAACTCGATACTCCCTAGCCCCCAACAGCCTTTTTTTTCATAACACTTTAACCAGAGTGACGGGAGAGCGGCATTTCAGAAAACGTGCTTATCTCGGCGAGAAAAAGCGATTTCGGCAATAAAATTTAAAACGCGTGTAAAACATAAACCAAACGATGAAATTGGTTATTTCTTCATGTATAATGATCAACTCGATACTCCCTAGCCCCCAACAGCCTTTTTTTTCATAACACTTTAACCAGAGTGACGGGAGAGCGGCATTTCAGAAAACGTGCTTATCTCGGCGAGAAAAAGCGATTTCGGCAATAAAATTTAAAACGCGTGTAAAACATAAACCAAACGATGAAATTGGTTATTTCTTCATGTATAATGATCAACTCGATACTCCCTAGCCCCCAACAGCCTTTTTTTTCATAACACTTTAACCAGAGTGACGGGAGAGCGGCATTTCAGAAAACGTGCTTATCTCGGCGAGAAAAAGCGATTTCGGCAATAAAATTTAAAACGCGTGTAAAACATAAACCAAACGATGAAATTGGTTATTTCTTCATGTATAATGATCAACTCGATACTCCCTAGCCCCCAACAGCCTTTTTTTTCATAACACTTTAACCAGAGTGACGGGAGAGCGGCATTTCAGAAAACGTGCTTATCTCGGCGAGAAAAAGCGATTTCGGCAATAAAATTTAAAACGCGTGTAAAACATAAACCAAACGATGAAATTGGTTATTTCTTCATGTATAATGATCAACTCGATACTCCCTAGCCCCCAACAGCCTTTTTTTTCATAACACTTTAACCAGAGTGACGGGAGAGCGGCATTTCAGAAAACGTGCTTATCTCGGCGAGAAAAAGCGATTTCGGCAATAAAATTTAAAACGCGTGTAAAACATAAACCAAACGATGAAATTGGTTATTTCTTCATGTATAATGATCAACTCGATACTCCCTAGCCCCCAACAGCCTTTTTTTTCATAACACTTTAACCAGAGTGACGGGAGAGCGGCATTTCAGAAAACGTGCTTATCTCGGCGAGAAAAAGCGATTTCGGCAATAAAATTTAAAACGCGTGTAAAACATAAACCAAACGATGAAATTGGTTATTTCTTCATGTATAATGATCAACTCGATACTCCCTAGCCCCCAACAGCCTTTTTTTTCATAACACTTTAACCAGAGTGACGGGAGAGCGGCATTTCAGAAAACGTGCTTATCTCGGCGAGAAAAAGCGATTTCGGCAATAAAATTTAAAACGCGTGTAAAACATAAACCAAACGATGAAATTGGTTATTTCTTCATGTATAATGATCAACTCGATACTCCCTAGCCCCCAACAGCCTTTTTTTTCATAACACTTTAACCAGAGTGACGGGAGAGCGGCATTTCAGAAAACGTGCTTATCTCGGCGAGAAAAAGCGATTTCGGCAATAAAATTTAAAACGCGTGTAAAACATAAACCAAACGATGAAATTGGTTATTTCTTCATGTATAATGATCAACTCGATACTCCCTAGCCCCCAACAGCCTTTTTTTTCATAACACTTTAACCAGAGTGACGGGAGAGCGGCATTTCAGAAAACGTGCTTATCTCGGCGAGAAAAAGCGATTTCGGCAATAAAATTTAAAACGCGTGTAAAACATAAACCAAACGATGAAATTGGTTATTTCTTCATGTATAATGATCAACTCGATACTCCCTAGCCCCCAACAGCCTTTTTTTTCATAACACTTTAACCAGAGTGACGGGAGAGCGGCATTTCAGAAAACGTGCTTATCTCGGCGAGAAAAAGCGATTTCGGCAATAAAATTTAAAACGCGTGTAAAACATAAACCAAACGATGAAATTGGTTATTTCTTCATGTATAATGATCAACTCGATACTCCCTAGCCCCCAACAGCCTTTTTTTTCATAACACTTTAACCAGAGTGACGGGAGAGCGGCATTTCAGAAAACGTGCTTATCTCGGCGAGAAAAAGCGATTTCGGCAATAAAATTTAAAACGCGTGTAAAACATAAACCAAACGATGAAATTGGTTATTTCTTCATGTATAATGATCAACTCGATACTCCCTAGCCCCCAACAGCCTTTTTTTTCATAACACTTTAACCAGAGTGACGGGAGAGCGGCATTTCAGAAAACGTGCTTATCTCGGCGAGAAAAAGCGATTTCGGCAATAAAATTTAAAACGCGTGTAAAACATAAACCAAACGATGAAATTGGTTATTTCTTCATGTATAATGATCAACTCGATACTCCCTAGCCCCCAACAGCCTTTTTTTTCATAACACTTTAACCAGAGTGACGGGAGAGCGGCATTTCAGAAAACGTGCTTATCTCGGCGAGAAAAAGCGATTTCGGCAATAAAATTTAAAACGCGTGTAAAACATAAACCAAACGATGAAATTGGTTATTTCTTCATGTATAATGATCAACTCGATACTCCCTAGCCCCCAACAGCCTTTTTTTTCATAACACTTTAACCAGAGTGACGGGAGAGCGGCATTTCAGAAAACGTGCTTATCTCGGCGAGAAAAAGCGATTTCGGCAATAAAATTTAAAACGCGTGTAAAACATAAACCAAACGATGAAATTGGTTATTTCTTCATGTATAATGATCAACTCGATACTCCCTAGCCCCCAACAGCCTTTTTTTTCATAACACTTTAACCAGAGTGACGGGAGAGCGGCATTTCAGAAAACGTGCTTATCTCGGCGAGAAAAAGCGATTTCGGCAATAAAATTTAAAACGCGTGTAAAACATAAACCAAACGATGAAATTGGTTATTTCTTCATGTATAATGATCAACTCGATACTCCCTAGCCCCCAACAGCCTTTTTTTTCATAACACTTTAACCAGAGTGACGGGAGAGCGGCATTTCAGAAAACGTGCTTATCTCGGCGAGAAAAAGCGATTTCGGCAATAAAATTTAAAACGCGTGTAAAACATAAACCAAACGATGAAATTGGTTATTTCTTCATGTATAATGATCAACTCGATACTCCCTAGCCCCCAACAGCCTTTTTTTTCATAACACTTTAACCAGAGTGACGGGAGAGCGGCATTTCAGAAAACGTGCTTATCTCGGCGAGAAAAAGCGATTTCGGCAATAAAATTTAAAACGCGTGTAAAACATAAACCAAACGATGAAATTGGTTATTTCTTCATGTATAATGATCAACTCGATACTCCCTAGCCCCCAACAGCCTTTTTTTTCATAACACTTTAACCAGAGTGACGGGAGAGCGGCATTTCAGAAAACGTGCTTATCTCGGCGAGAAAAAGCGATTTCGGCAATAAAATTTAAAACGCGTGTAAAACATAAACCAAACGATGAAATTGGTTATTTCTTCATGTATAATGATCAACTCGATACTCCCTAGCCCCCAACAGCCTTTTTTTTCATAACACTTTAACCAGAGTGACGGGAGAGCGGCATTTCAGAAAACGTGCTTATCTCGGCGAGAAAAAGCGATTTCGGCAATAAAATTTAAAACGCGTGTAAAACATAAACCAAACGATGAAATTGGTTATTTCTTCATGTATAATGATCAACTCGATACTCCCTAGCCCCCAACAGCCTTTTTTTTCATAACACTTTAACCAGAGTGACGGGAGAGCGGCATTTCAGAAAACGTGCTTATCTCGGCGAGAAAAAGCGATTTCGGCAATAAAATTTAAAACGCGTGTAAAACATAAACCAAACGATGAAATTGGTTATTTCTTCATGTATAATGATCAACTCGATACTCCCTAGCCCCCAACAGCCTTTTTTTTCATAACACTTTAACCAGAGTGACGGGAGAGCGGCATTTCAGAAAACGTGCTTATCTCGGCGAGAAAAAGCGATTTCGGCAATAAAATTTAAAACGCGTGTAAAACATAAACCAAACGATGAAATTGGTTATTTCTTCATGTATAATGATCAACTCGATACTCCCTAGCCCCCAACAGCCTTTTTTTTCATAACACTTTAACCAGAGTGACGGGAGAGCGGCATTTCAGAAAACGTGCTTATCTCGGCGAGAAAAAGCGATTTCGGCAATAAAATTTAAAACGCGTGTAAAACATAAACCAAACGATGAAATTGGTTATTTCTTCATGTATAATGATCAACTCGATACTCCCTAGCCCCCAACAGCCTTTTTTTTCATAACACTTTAACCAGAGTGACGGGAGAGCGGCATTTCAGAAAACGTGCTTATCTCGGCGAGAAAAAGCGATTTCGGCAATAAAATTTAAAACGCGTGTAAAACATAAACCAAACGATGAAATTGGTTATTTCTTCATGTATAATGATCAACTCGATACTCCCTAGCCCCCAACAGCCTTTTTTTTCATAACACTTTAACCAGAGTGACGGGAGAGCGGCATTTCAGAAAACGTGCTTATCTCGGCGAGAAAAAGCGATTTCGGCAATAAAATTTAAAACGCGTGTAAAACATAAACCAAACGATGAAATTGGTTATTTCTTCATGTATAATGATCAACTCGATACTCCCTAGCCCCCAACAGCCTTTTTTTTCATAACACTTTAACCAGAGTGACGGGAGAGCGGCATTTCAGAAAACGTGCTTATCTCGGCGAGAAAAAGCGATTTCGGCAATAAAATTTAAAACGCGTGTAAAACATAAACCAAACGATGAAATTGGTTATTTCTTCATGTATAATGATCAACTCGATACTCCCTAGCCCCCAACAGCCTTTTTTTTCATAACACTTTAACCAGAGTGACGGGAGAGCGGCATTTCAGAAAACGTGCTTATCTCGGCGAGAAAAAGCGATTTCGGCAATAAAATTTAAAACGCGTGTAAAACATAAACCAAACGATGAAATTGGTTATTTCTTCATGTATAATGATCAACTCGATACTCCCTAGCCCCCAACAGCCTTTTTTTTCATAACACTTTAACCAGAGTGACGGGAGAGCGGCATTTCAGAAAACGTGCTTATCTCGGCGAGAAAAAGCGATTTCGGCAATAAAATTTAAAACGCGTGTAAAACATAAACCAAACGATGAAATTGGTTATTTCTTCATGTATAATGATCAACTCGATACTCCCTAGCCCCCAACAGCCTTTTTTTTCATAACACTTTAACCAGAGTGACGGGAGAGCGGCATTTCAGAAAACGTGCTTATCTCGGCGAGAAAAAGCGATTTCGGCAATAAAATTTAAAACGCGTGTAAAACATAAACCAAACGATGAAATTGGTTATTTCTTCATGTATAATGATCAACTCGATACTCCCTAGCCCCCAACAGCCTTTTTTTTCATAACACTTTAACCAGAGTGACGGGAGAGCGGCATTTCAGAAAACGTGCTTATCTCGGCGAGAAAAAGCGATTTCGGCAATAAAATTTAAAACGCGTGTAAAACATAAACCAAACGATGAAATTGGTTATTTCTTCATGTATAATGATCAACTCGATACTCCCTAGCCCCCAACAGCCTTTTTTTTCATAACACTTTAACCAGAGTGACGGGAGAGCGGCATTTCAGAAAACGTGCTTATCTCGGCGAGAAAAAGCGATTTCGGCAATAAAATTTAAAACGCGTGTAAAACATAAACCAAACGATGAAATTGGTTATTTCTTCATGTATAATGATCAACTCGATACTCCCTAGCCCCCAACAGCCTTTTTTTTCATAACACTTTAACCAGAGTGACGGGAGAGCGGCATTTCAGAAAACGTGCTTATCTCGGCGAGAAAAAGCGATTTCGGCAATAAAATTTAAAACGCGTGTAAAACATAAACCAAACGATGAAATTGGTTATTTCTTCATGTATAATGATCAACTCGATACTCCCTAGCCCCCAACAGCCTTTTTTTTCATAACACTTTAACCAGAGTGACGGGAGAGCGGCATTTCAGAAAACGTGCTTATCTCGGCGAGAAAAAGCGATTTCGGCAATAAAATTTAAAACGCGTGTAAAACATAAACCAAACGATGAAATTGGTTATTTCTTCATGTATAATGATCAACTCGATACTCCCTAGCCCCCAACAGCCTTTTTTTTCATAACACTTTAACCAGAGTGACGGGAGAGCGGCATTTCAGAAAACGTGCTTATCTCGGCGAGAAAAAGCGATTTCGGCAATAAAATTTAAAACGCGTGTAAAACATAAACCAAACGATGAAATTGGTTATTTCTTCATGTATAATGATCAACTCGATACTCCCTAGCCCCCAACAGCCTTTTTTTTCATAACACTTTAACCAGAGTGACGGGAGAGCGGCATTTCAGAAAACGTGCTTATCTCGGCGAGAAAAAGCGATTTCGGCAATAAAATTTAAAACGCGTGTAAAACATAAACCAAACGATGAAATTGGTTATTTCTTCATGTATAATGATCAACTCGATACTCCCTAGCCCCCAACAGCCTTTTTTTTCATAACACTTTAACCAGAGTGACGGGAGAGCGGCATTTCAGAAAACGTGCTTATCTCGGCGAGAAAAAGCGATTTCGGCAATAAAATTTAAAACGCGTGTAAAACATAAACCAAACGATGAAATTGGTTATTTCTTCATGTATAATGATCAACTCGATACTCCCTAGCCCCCAACAGCCTTTTTTTTCATAACACTTTAACCAGAGTGACGGGAGAGCGGCATTTCAGAAAACGTGCTTATCTCGGCGAGAAAAAGCGATTTCGGCAATAAAATTTAAAACGCGTGTAAAACATAAACCAAACGATGAAATTGGTTATTTCTTCATGTATAATGATCAACTCGATACTCCCTAGCCCCCAACAGCCTTTTTTTTCATAACACTTTAACCAGAGTGACGGGAGAGCGGCATTTCAGAAAACGTGCTTATCTCGGCGAGAAAAAGCGATTTCGGCAATAAAATTTAAAACGCGTGTAAAACATAAACCAAACGATGAAATTGGTTATTTCTTCATGTATAATGATCAACTCGATACTCCCTAGCCCCCAACAGCCTTTTTTTTCATAACACTTTAACCAGAGTGACGGGAGAGCGGCATTTCAGAAAACGTGCTTATCTCGGCGAGAAAAAGCGATTTCGGCAATAAAATTTAAAACGCGTGTAAAACATAAACCAAACGATGAAATTGGTTATTTCTTCATGTATAATGATCAACTCGATACTCCCTAGCCCCCAACAGCCTTTTTTTTCATAACACTTTAACCAGAGTGACGGGAGAGCGGCATTTCAGAAAACGTGCTTATCTCGGCGAGAAAAAGCGATTTCGGCAATAAAATTTAAAACGCGTGTAAAACATAAACCAAACGATGAAATTGGTTATTTCTTCATGTATAATGATCAACTCGATACTCCCTAGCCCCCAACAGCCTTTTTTTTCATAACACTTTAACCAGAGTGACGGGAGAGCGGCATTTCAGAAAACGTGCTTATCTCGGCGAGAAAAAGCGATTTCGGCAATAAAATTTAAAACGCGTGTAAAACATAAACCAAACGATGAAATTGGTTATTTCTTCATGTATAATGATCAACTCGATACTCCCTAGCCCCCAACAGCCTTTTTTTTCATAACACTTTAACCAGAGTGACGGGAGAGCGGCATTTCAGAAAACGTGCTTATCTCGGCGAGAAAAAGCGATTTCGGCAATAAAATTTAAAACGCGTGTAAAACATAAACCAAACGATGAAATTGGTTATTTCTTCATGTATAATGATCAACTCGATACTCCCTAGCCCCCAACAGCCTTTTTTTTCATAACACTTTAACCAGAGTGACGGGAGAGCGGCATTTCAGAAAACGTGCTTATCTCGGCGAGAAAAAGCGATTTCGGCAATAAAATTTAAAACGCGTGTAAAACATAAACCAAACGATGAAATTGGTTATTTCTTCATGTATAATGATCAACTCGATACTCCCTAGCCCCCAACAGCCTTTTTTTTCATAACACTTTAACCAGAGTGACGGGAGAGCGGCATTTCAGAAAACGTGCTTATCTCGGCGAGAAAAAGCGATTTCGGCAATAAAATTTAAAACGCGTGTAAAACATAAACCAAACGATGAAATTGGTTATTTCTTCATGTATAATGATCAACTCGATACTCCCTAGCCCCCAACAGCCTTTTTTTTCATAACACTTTAACCAGAGTGACGGGAGAGCGGCATTTCAGAAAACGTGCTTATCTCGGCGAGAAAAAGCGATTTCGGCAATAAAATTTAAAACGCGTGTAAAACATAAACCAAACGATGAAATTGGTTATTTCTTCATGTATAATGATCAACTCGATACTCCCTAGCCCCCAACAGCCTTTTTTTTCATAACACTTTAACCAGAGTGACGGGAGAGCGGCATTTCAGAAAACGTGCTTATCTCGGCGAGAAAAAGCGATTTCGGCAATAAAATTTAAAACGCGTGTAAAACATAAACCAAACGATGAAATTGGTTATTTCTTCATGTATAATGATCAACTCGCTACTCCCTAGCCCCCAACAGCCTTTTTTTTCATAACACTTTAACCAGAGTGACGGGAGAGCGGCATTTCAGAAAACGTGCTTATCTCGGCGAGAAAAAGCGATTTCGGCAATAAAATTTAAAACGCGTGTAAAACATAAACCAAACGATGAAATTGGTTATTTCTTCATGTATAATGATAAACTCGATACTCCCTAGCCCCCAACAGCCTTTTTTTTCATAACACTTTAACCAGAGTGACGGGAGAGCGGCATTTCAGAAAACGTGCTTATCTCGGCGAGAAAAAGCGATTTCGGCAATAAAATTTAAAACGCGTGTAAAACATAAACCAAACGATGAAATTGGTTATTTCTTCATGTATAATGATCAACTCGATACTCCCTAGCCCCCAACAGCCTTTTTTTTCATAACACTTTAACCAGAGTGACGGGAGAGCGGCATTTCAGAAAACGTGCTTATCTCGGCGAGAAAAAGCGATTTCGGCAATAAAATTTAAAACGCGTGTAAAACATAAACCAAACGATGAAATTGGTTATTTCTTCATGTATAATGATCAACTCGATACTCCCTAGCCCCCAACAGCCTTTTTTTTCATAACACTTTAACCAGAGTGACGGGAGAGCGGCATTTCAGAAAACGTGCTTATCTCGGCGAGAAAAAGCGATTTCGGCAATAAAATTTAAAACGCGTGTAAAACATAAACCAAACGATGAAATTGGTTATTTCTTCATGTATAATGATCAACTCGATACTCCCTAGCCCCCAACAGCCTTTTTTTTTCATAACACTTTAACCAGAGTGACGGGAGAGCGGCATTTCAGAAAACGTGCTTATCTCGGCGAGAAAAAGCGATTTCGGCAATAAAATTTAAAACGCGTGTAAAACATAAACCAAACGATGAAATTGGTTATTTCTTCATGTATAATGATCAACTCGATACTCCCTAGCCCCCAACAGCCTTTTTTTTCATAACACTTTAACCAGAGTGACGGGAGAGCGGCATTTCAGAAAACGTGCTTATCTCGGCGAGAAAAAGCGATTTCGGCAATAAAATTTAAAACGCGTGTAAAACATAAACCAAACGATGAAATTGGTTATTTCTTCATGTATAATGATCAACTCGATACTCCCTAGCCCCCAACAGCCTTTTTTTTTATAACACTTTAACCAGAGTGACGGGAGAGCGGCATTTCAGAAAATGTGCTTATCTCGGCGAGAAAAAGCGATTTCGGCAATAAAATTTAAAACGCGTGTAAAACATAAACCAAACGATGAAATTGGTTATTTCTTCATGTATAATGATCAACTCGATACTCCCTAGCCCCCAACAGCCTTTTTTTTCATAACACTTTAACCAGAGTGACGGGAGAGCGGCATTTCAGAAAACGTGCTTATCTCGGCGAGAAAAAGCGATTTCGGCAATAAAATTTAAAACGCGTGTAAAACATAAACCAAACGATGAAATTGGTTATTTCTTCATGTATAATGATCAACTCGATACTCCCTAGCCCCCAACAGCCTTTTTTTTCATAACACTTTAACCAGAGTGACGGGAGAGCGGCATTTCAGAAAACGTGCTTATCTCGGCGAGAAAAAGCGATTTCGGCAATAAAATTTAAAACGCGTGTAAAACATAAACCAAACGATGAAATTGGTTATTTCTTCATGTATAATGATCAACTCGATACTCCCTAGCCCCCAACAGCCTTTTTTTTCATAACACTTTAACCAGAGTGACGGGAGAGCGGCATTTCAGAAAACGTGCTTATCTCGGCGAGAAAAAGCGATTTCGGCAATAAAATTTAAAACGCGTGTAAAACATAAACCAAACGATGAAATTGGTTATTTCTTCATGTATAATGATCAACTCGATACCCCCTAGCCCCCAACAGCCTTTTTTTTCATAACACTTTAACCAGAGTGACGGGAGAGCGGCATTTCAGAAAACGTGCTTATCTCGGCGAGAAAAAGCGATTTCGGCAATAAAATTTAAAACGCGTGTAAAACATAAACCAAACGATGAAATTGGTTATTTCTTCATGTATAATGATCAACTCGATACTCCCTAGCCCCCAACAGCCTTTTTTTTCATAACACTTTAACCAGAGTGACGGGAGAGCGGCATTTCAGAAAACGTGCTTATCTCGGCGAGAAAAAGCGATTTCGGCAATAAAATTTAAAACGCGTGTAAAACATAAACCAAACGATGAAATTGGTTATTTTTTCATGTATAATGATCAACTCGATACTCCCTAGCCCCCAACAGCCTTTTTTTTCATAACACTTTAACCAGAGTGACGGGAGAGCGGCATTTCAGAAAACGTGCTTATCTCGGCGAGAAAAAGCGATTTCGGCAATAAAATTTAAAACGCGTGTAAAACATAAACCAAACGATGAAATTGGTTATTTCTTCATGTATAATGATCAACTCGATACTCCCTAGCCCCCAACAGCCTTTTTTTTCATAACACTTTAACCAGAGTGACGGGAGAGCGGCATTTCAGAAAACGTGCTTATCTCGGCGAGAAAAAGCGATTTCGGCAATAAAATTTAAAACGCGTGTAAAACATAAACCAAACGATGAAATTGGTTATTTCTTCATGTATAATGATCAACTCGATACTCCCTAGCCCCCAACAGCCTTTTTTTTCATAACACTTTAACCAGAGTGACGGGAGAGCGGCATTTCAGAAAACGTGCTTATCTCGGCGAGAAAAAGCGATTTCGGCAATAAAATTTAAAACGCGTGTAAAACATAAACCAAACGATGAAATTGGTTATTTCTTCATGTATAATGATCAACTCGATACTCCCTAGCCCCCAACAGCCTTTTTTTTCATAACACTTTAACCAGAGTGACGGGAGAGCGGCATTTCAGAAAACGTGCTTATCTCGGCGAGAAAAAGCGATTTCGGAAATAAAATTTAAAACGCGTGTAAAACATAAACCAAACGATGAAATTGGTTATTTCTTCATGTATAATGATCAACTCGATACTCCCTAGCCCCCAACAGCCTTTTTTTTCATAACACTTTAACCAGAGTGACGGGAGAGCGGCATTTCAGAAAACGTGCTTATCTCGGCGAGAAAAAGCGATTTCGGCAATAAAATTTAAAACGCGTGTAAAACATAAACCAAACGATGAAATTGGTTATTTCTTCATGTATAATGATCAACTCGATACTCCCTAGCCCCCAACAGCCTTTTTTTTCATAACACTTTAACCAGAGTGACGGGAGAGCGGCATTTCAGAAAACGTGCTTATCTCGGCGAGAAAAAGCGATTTCGGCAATAAAATTTAAAACGCGTGTAAAACATAAACCAAACGATGAAATTGGTTATTTCTTCATGTATAATGATCAACTCGATACTCCCTAGCCCCCAACAGCCTTTTTTTTCATAACACTTTAACCAGAGTGACGGGAGAGCGGCATTTCAGAAAACGTGCTTATCTCGGCGAGAAAAAGCGATTTCGGCAATAAAATTTAAAACGCGTGTAAAACATAAACCAAACGATGAAATTGGTTATTTCTTCATGTATAATGATCAACTCGATACTCCCTAGCCCCCAACAGCCTTTTTTTTCATAACACTTTAACCAGAGTGACGGGAGAGCGGCATTTCAGAAAACGTGCTTATCTCGGCGAGAAAAAGCGATTTCGGCAATAAAATTTAAAACGCGTGTAAAACATAAACCAAACGATGAAATTGGTTATTTCTTCATGTATAATGATCAACTCGATACTCCCTAGCCCCCAACAGCCTTTTTTTTCATAACACTTTAACCAGAGTGACGGGAGAGCGGCATTTCAGAAAACGTGCTTATCTCGGCGAGAAAAAGCGATTTCGGCAATAAAATTTAAAACGCGTGTAAAACATAAACCAAACGATGAAATTGGTTATTTCTTCATGTATAATGATCAACTCGATACTCCCTAGCCCCCAACAGCCTTTTTTTTCATAACACTTTAACCAGAGTGACGGGAGAGCGGCATTTCAGAAAACGTGCTTATCTCGGCGAGAAAAAGCGATTTCGGCAATAAAATTTAAAACGCGTGTAAAACATAAACCAAACGATGAAATTGGTTATTTCTTCATGTATAATGATCAACTCGATACTCCCTAGCCCCCAACAGCCTTTTTTTTCATAACACTTTAACCAGAGTGACGGGAGAGCGGCATTTCAGAAAGCGTGCTTATCTCGGCGAGAAAAAGCGATTTCGGCAATAAAATTTAAAACGCGTGTAAAACATAAACCAAACGATGAAATTGGTTATTTCTTGATGTATAATGATCAACTCGATACTCCCTAGCCCCCAACAGCCTTTTTTTTCATAACACTTTAACCAGAGTGACGGGAGAGCGGCATTTCAGAAAACGTGCTTATCTCGGCGAGAAAAAGCGATTTCAGCAATAAAATTTAAAACGCGTGTAAAACATAAACCAAACGATGAAATTGGTTATTTCTTCATGTATAATGATCAACTCGATACTCCCTAGCCCCCAACAGCCTTTTTTTTCATAACACTTTAACCAGAGTGACGGGAGAGCGGCATTTCAGAAAACGTGCTTATCTCGACGAGAAAAAGCGATTTCGGCAATAAAATTTAAAACGCGTGTAAAACATAAACCAAACGATGAAATTGGTTATTTCTTCATGTATAATGATCAACTCGATACTCCCTAGCCCCCAACAGCCTTTTTTTTCATAACACTTTAACCAGAGTGACGGGAGAGCGGCATTTCAGAAAACGTGCTTATCTCGGCGAGAAAAAGCGATTTCGGCAATAAAATTTAAAACGCGTGTAAAACATAAACCAAACGATGAAATTGGTTATTTCTTCATGTATAATGATCAACTCGATACTCCCTAGCCCCCAACAGCCTTTTTTTTCATAACACTTTAACCAGAGTGACGGGAGAGCGGCATTTCAGAAAACGTGCTTATCTCGGCGAGAAAAAGCGATTTCGGCAATAAAATTTAAAACGCGTGTAAAACATAAACCAAACGATGAAATTGGTTATTTCTTCATGTATAATGATCAACTCGATACTCCCTAGCCCCCAACAGCCTTTTTTTTCATAACACTTTAACCAGAGTGACGGGAGAGCGGCATTTCAGAAAACGTGCTTATCTCGGCGAGAAAAAGCGATTTCGGCAATAAAATTTAAAACGCGTGTAAAACATAAACCAAACGATGAAATTGGTTATTTCTTCATGTATAATGATCAACTCGAGTCGAGCTCCAGGGAGAGAGGCTGATTTTTCGCTTTTTGAGGCCGACCGACGAACCGGCGCGGGGCGGACTCAAAAGCCCGCAGAGCCGTAGGCACTTAGAAAAGTTTCGCCTTTGGCTGTGAGCTCCAGGGGGAGAGGCTGGTTTTGCGTTATTTTAGGCCGGCTGGAGAACCGGCGCGGGTCGGACGCACAATCCCCGCAGAGCCGTGGGCACTTAGAAAATTTTTGCCAAGTTGGCTCTGAGCGCCTGGTACCTAATATGGAAGTATAGAGGCCGACTTTCGGGCAAGATCACGCCGCGTTAGGCTTCCAGGACCCCGGCTAAGCAATTTTACCGGGCCGCCCGGTTCTTTTTTTGAACCAGCCCGGTTCTTTTTACACTTCCAGCTGGAGCTCAGCAGCGGCTTTTTGCGCAAGATCACGCCGGGTTAGGCTTCCAGAACCTCGGCTAAGAAATTCTACCGGGCCGCCCGGTTCTTTTTTTGAACCAGCCCGGTTCTTTTTACACTTCCAGCTGGAGCTCACGAGCGGCTTTTTGGACAAGATCACGCCGTGTTAGGCTTCCAGAGCCCCGGCTAAGCAATTTTACCGGCCCGCCCGGTTCTTTTTTTTAACCAGCCCCGTTCTTTTTACACTTCCAGCTGGAGCTCAGCAGCGGGTTTTTGGACAAGATCACGCCGTGTTAGGCTTCCAGAGCCCCGGCTAAGCAATTTTACAGGGTCGCCCGGTTCTTTTTTTTAACCAGCCCGGTTTTTTTTACACTTCCAGCTGGAGCTCAGCAGCGGCTTTTTGCACAGTATCACGCCGGGTTAGGCTTCCAGAGCCCCGGCTAAGCAATTTTACCGGGCCGCCCGGTTCTTTTTTTTAACCAGCCCGGTTCTTTTTACACTTCCAGCTGGAGCTCAGCAGCGGCTTTTTGGACAAGATCACGCCGTGTTAGGCTTCCAGAGCCCCGGCTAAGCAATTTTACCGGGTCGCCCGGTTCTTTTTTTTAACCAGCCCGGTTCTTTTTACACTTCCAGCTGGAGCTCAGCAGCGGCTTTTTGGACAAGATCACGCCGTGTTAGGCTTCCAGAGCCCCGGCTAAGCAATTTTACCGGGTCGCCCGGTTCTTTTTTTAACCAGCCCGGTTCTTTTTACACTTCCAGCTGGAGCTCAGCATCGTGTAAAACATAAACCAAACGATGAAATTGGTTATTTCTTCATGTATAATGATCAACTCGATACTCCCTAGCCCCCAACAGACTTTTTTTTCATAACACTTTAACCAGAGTGACGGGAGAGCGGCATTTCAGAAAACGTGCTTATCTCGGCGAGAAAAAGCGATTTCGGCAATAAAATTTAAAACGCGTGTAAAACATAAACCAAACGATGAAATTGCTTATTTCTTCATGTATAATGATCAACTCGATACTCCCTAGCCCCCAACAGCCTTTTTTTTCATAACACTTTAACCAGAGTGACGGGAGAGCGGCATTTCAGAAAACGTGCTTATCTCGGCGAGAAAAAGCGATTTCGGCAATAAAATTTAAAACGCGTGTAAAACATAAACCAAACGATGAAATTGGTTATTTCTTCATGTATAATGATCAACTCGATACTCCCTAGCCCCCAAAAGCCTTTTTTTTCATAACACTTTAACCAGAGTGACGGGAGAGCGGCATTTCAGAAAACGTGCTTATCTCGGCGAGAAAAAGCGATTTCGGCAATAAAATTTAAAACGCGTGTAAAACATAAACCAAACGATGAAATTGGTTATTTCTTCATGTATAATGATCAACTCGATACTCCCTAGCCCCCAACAGCCTTTTTTTTCATAACACTTTAACCAGAGTGACGGGAGAGCGGCATTTCAGAAAACGTGCTTATCTCGGCGAGAAAAAGCGATTTCGGCAATAAAATTTAAAACGCGTGTAAAACATAAACCAAACGATGAAATTGGTTATTTCTTCATGTATAATGATCAACTCGATACTCCCTAGCCCCCAACAGCCTTTTTTTTCATAACACTTTAACCAGAGTGACGGGAGAGCGGCATTTCAGAAAACGTGCTTATCTCGGCGAGAAAAAGCGATTTCGGCAATAAAATTTAAAACGCGTGTAAAACATAAACCAAACGATGAAATTGGTTATTTCTTCATGTATAATGATCAACTCGATACTCCCTAGCCCCCAACAGCCTTTTTTTTCATAACACTTTAACCAGAGTGACAGGAGAGCGGCATTTCAGAAAACGTGCTTATCTCGGCGAGAAAAAGCGATTTCGGCAATAAAATTTAAAACGCGTGTAAAACATAAACCAAACGATGAAATTGGTTATTTCTTCATGTATAATGATCAACTCGATACTCCCTAGCCCCCAACAGCCTTTTTTTTCATAACACTTTAACCAGAGTGACGGGAGAGCGGCATTTCAGAAAACGTGCTTATCTCGGCGAGAAAAAGCGATTTCGGCAATAAAATTAAAAACGCGTGTAAAACATAAACCAAACGATGAAATTGGTTATTTCTTCATGTATAATGATCAACTCGATACTCCCTAGCCCCCAACAGCCTTTTTTTTCATAACACTTTAACCAGAGTGACGGGAGAGCGGCATTTCAGAAAACGTGCTTATCTCGGCGAGAAAAAGAGATTTCGGCAATAAAATTTAAAACGCGTGTAAAACATAAACCAAACGATGAAATTGGTTATTTCTTCATGTATAATGATCAACTCGATACTCCCTAGCCCCCAACAGCCTTTTTTTTCATAACACTTTAACCAGAGTGACGGGAGAGCGGCATTTCAGAAAACGTGCTTATCTCGGCGAGAAAAAGCGATTTCGGCAATAAAATTTAAAACGCGTGTAAAACATAAACCAAACGATGAAATTGGTTATTTCTTCATGTATAATGATCAACTCGAGTCGAGCTCCAGGGAGAGAGGCTGATTTTTCGCTTTTTGAGGCCGACCGACGAACCGGCGCGGGGCGGACTCAAAAGCCCGCAGAGCCGTAGGCACTTAGAAAAGTTTCGCCTTTGGCTGTGAGCTCCAGGGGGAGAGGCTGGTTTTGCGTTATTTTAGGCCGGCTGGAGAACCGGCGCGGGTCGGACGCACAATCCCCGCAGAGCCGTGGGCACTTAGAAAATTTTTGCCAAGTTGGCTCTGAGCGCCTGGTACCTAATATGGAAGTATAGAGGCCGACTTTCGGGCAAGATCACGCCGCGTTAGGCTTCCAGGACCCCGGCTAAGCAATTTTACCGGGCCGCCCGGTTCTTTTTTTGAACCAGCCCGGTTCTTTTTACACTTCCAGCTGGAGCTCAGCAGCGGCTTTTTGCGCAAGATCACGCCGGGTTAGGCTTCCAGGACCTCGGCTAAGAAATTCTACCGGGCCGCCCGGTTCTTTTTTTGAACCAGCCCGGTTCTTTTTACACTTCCAGCTGGAGCTCACGAGCGGCTTTTTGGACAAGATCACGCCGTGTTAGGCTTCCAGAGCCCCGGCTAAGCAATTTTACCGGCCCGCCCGGTTCTTTTTTTTAACCAGCCCCGTTCTTTTTACACTTCCAGCTGGAGCTCAGCAGCGGGTTTTTGGACAAGATCACGCCGTGTTAGGCTTCCAGAGCCCCGGCTAAGCAATTTTACAGGGTCGCCCGGTTCTTTTTTTTAACCAGCCCGGTTTTTTTTACACTTCCAGCTGGAGCTCAGCAGCGGCTTTTTGCACAGTATCACGCCGGGTTAGGCTTCCAGAGCCCCGGCTAAGCAATTTTACCGGGCCGCCCGGTTCTTTTTTTTAACCAGCCCGGTTCTTTTTACACTTCCAGCTGGAGCTCAGCAGCGGCTTTTTGGACAAGATCACGCCGTGTTAGGCTTCCAGAGCCCCGGCTAAGCAATTTTACCGGGTCGCCCGGTTCTTTTTTTTAACCAGCCCGGTTCTTTTTACACTTCCAGCTGGAGCTCAGCAGCGGCTTTTTGGACAAGATCACGCCGTGTTAGGCTTCCAGAGCCCCGGCTAAGCAATTTTACCGGGTCGCCCGGTTCTTTTTTTAACCAGCCCGGTTCTTTTTACACTTCCAGCTGGAGCTCAGCATCGTGTAAAACATAAACCAAACGATAAAATTGGTTATTTCTTCATGTATAATGATCAACTCGATACTCCCTAGCCCCCAACAGACTTTTTTTTCATAACACTTTAACCAGAGTGACGGGAGAGCGGCATTTCAGAAAACGTGCTTATCTCGGCGAGAAAAAGCGATTTCGGCAATAAAATTTAAAACGCGTGTAAAACATAAACCAAACGATGCAATTGCTTATTTCTTCATGTATAATGATCAACTCGATACTCCCTAGCCCCCAACAGCCTTTTTTTTCATAACACTTTAACCAGAGTGACGGGAGAGCGGCATTTCAGAAAACGTGCTTATCTCGGCGAGAAAAAGCGATTTCGGCAATAAAATTTAAAACGCGTGTAAAACATAAACCAAACGATGAAATTGGTTATTTCTTCATGTATAATGATCAACTCGATACTCCCTAGCCCCCAACAGCCTTTTTTTTCATAACACTTTAACCAGAGTGACGGGAGAGCGGCATTTCAGAAAACGTGCTTATCTCGGCGAGAAAAAGCGATTTCGGCAATAAAATTTAAAACGCGTGTAAAACATAAACCAAACGATGAAATTGCTTATTTCTTCATGTATAATGATCAACTCGATACTCCCTAGCCCCCAACAGCCTTTTTTTTCATAACACTTTAACCAGAGTGACGGGAGAGCGGCATTTCAGAAAACGTGCTTATCTCGGCGAGAAAAAGCGATTTCGGCAATAAAATTTAAAACGCGTGTAAAACATAAACCAAACGATGAAATTGGTTATTTCTTCATGTATAATGATCAACTCGATACTCCCTAGCCCCCAACAGCCTTTTTTTTCATAACACTTTAACCAGAGTGACGGGAGAGCGGCATTTCAGAAAACGTGCTTATCTCGGCGAGAAAAAGCGATTTCGGCAATAAAATTTAAAACGCGTGTAAAACATAAACCAAACGATGAAATTGGTTATTTCTTCATGTATAATGATCAACTCGATACTCCCTAGCCCCCAACAGCCTTTTTTTTCATAACACTTTAACCAGAGTGACGGGAGAGCGGCATTTCAGAAAACGTGCTTATCTCGGCGAGAAAAAGCGATTTCGGCAATAAAATTTAAAACGCGTGTAAAACATAAACCAAACGATGAAATTGGTTATTTCTTCATGTATAATGATCAACTCGATACTCCCTAGCCCCCAACAGCCTTTTTTTTCATAACACTTTAACCAGAGTGACGGGAGAGCGGCATTTCAGAAAACGTGCTTATCTCGGCGAGAAAAAGCGATTTCGGCAATAAAATTTAAAACGCGTGTAAAACATAAACCAAACGATGAAATTGGTTATTTCTTCATGTATAATGATCAACTCGATACGCCCTAGCCCCCAACAGCCTTTTTTTTCATAACACTTTAACCAGAGTGACGGGAGAGCGGCATTTCAGAAAACGTGCTTATCTCGGCGAGAAAAAGCGATTTCGGCAATAAAATTAAAAACGCGTGTAAAACATAAACCAAACGATGAAATTGGTTATTTCTTCATGTATAATGATCAACTCGATACTCCCTAGCCCCCAACAGCCTTTTTTTTCATAACACTTTAACCAGAGTGACGGGAGAGCGGCATTTCAGAAAACGTGCTTATCTCGGCGAGAAAAAGCGATTTCGGCAATAAAATTTAAAACGCGTGTAAAACATAAACCAAACGATGAAATTGGTTATTTCTTCATGTATAATGATCAACTCGATATTCCCTAGCCCCCAACAGCCTTTTTTTTCATAACACTTTAACCAGAGTGACGGGAGAGCGGCATTTCAGAAAACGTGCTTATCTCGGCGAGAAAAAGCGATTTCGGCAATAAAATTTAAAACGCGTGTAAAACATAAACCAAACGATGAAATTGGTTATTTCTTCATGTATAACGATCAACTCGATACTCCCTAGCCCCCAACAGCCTTTTTTTTCATAACACTTTAACCAGAGTGACGGGAGAGCGGCATTTCAGAAAACGTGCTTATCTCGGCGAGAAAAAGCGATTTCGGCAATAAAATTTAAAACGCGTGTAAAACATAAACCAAACGATGAAATTGGTTATTTCTTCATGTATAATGATCAACTCGATACTCCCTAGCCCCCAACAGCCTTTTTTTTCATAACACTTTAACCAGAGTGACGGGAGAGCGGCATTTCAGAAAACGTGCTTATCTCGGCGAGAAAAAGCGATTTCGGCAATAAAATTTAAAACGCGTGTAAAACATAAACCAAACGATGAAATTGGTTATTTCTTCATGTATAATGATCAACTCGATACTCCCTAGCCCCCAACAGCCTTTTTTTTCATAACACTTTAACCAGAGTGACGGGAGAGCGGCATTTCAGAAAACGTGCTTATCTCGGCGAGAAAAAGCGATTTCGGCAATAAAATTTAAAACGCGTGTAAAACATAAACCAAACGATGAAATTGGTTATTTCTTCATGTATAATGATCAACTCGATACTCCCTAGCCCCCAACAGCCTTTTTTTTCATAACACTTTAACCAGAGTGACGGGAGAGCGGCATTTCAGAAAACGTGCTTATCTCGGCGAGAAAAAGCGATTTCGGCAATAAAATTTAAAACGCGTGTAAAACATAAACCAAACGATGAAATTGGTTATGTCTTCATGTATAATGATCAACTCGATACTCCCTAGCCCCCAACAGCCTTTTTTTTCATAACACTTTAACCAGAGTGACGGGAGAGCGGCATTTCAGAAAACGTGCTTATCTCGGCGAGAAAAAGCGATTTCGGCAATAAAATTTAAAACGCGTGTAAAACATAAACCAAACGATGAAATTGGTTATTTCTTCATGTATAATGATCAACTCGATACTCCCTAGCCCCCAACAGCCTTTTTTTTCATAACACTTTAACCAGAGTGACGGGAGAGCGGCATTTCAGAAAACGTGCTTATCTCGGCGAGAAAAAGCGATTTCGGCAATAAAATTTAAAACGCGTGTAAAACATAAACCAAACGATGAAATTGGTTATTTCTTCATGTATAATGATCAACTCGATACTCCCTAGCCCCCAACAGCCTTTTTATTCATAACACTTTAACCAGAGTGACAGGAGAGCGGCATTTCAGAAAACGTGCTTATCTCGGCGAGAAAAAGCGATTTCGGCAATAAAATTTAAAACGCGTGTAAAACATAAACCAAACGATGAAATTGGTTATTTCTTCATGTATAATGATCAACTCGATACTCCCTAGCCCCCAACAGCCTTTTTTTTCATAACACTTTAACCAGAGTGACGGGAGAGCGGCATTTCAGAAAACGTGCTTATCTCGGCGAGAAAAAGCGATTTCGGCAATAAAATTTAAAACGCGTGTAAAACATAAACCAAACGATGAAATTGGTTATTTCTTCATGTATAATGATCAACTCGATACTCCCTAGCCCCCAACAGCCTTTTTTTTCATAACACTTTAACCAGAGTGACGGGAGAGCGGCATTTCAGAAAACGTGCTTATCTCGGCGAGAAAAAGCGATTTCGGCAATAAAATTTAAAACGCGTGTAAAACATAAACCAAACGATGAAATTGGTTATTTCTTCATGTATAATGATCAACTCGATACTCCCTAGCCCCCAACAGCCTTTTTTTTCATAACACTTTAACCAGAGTGACGGGAGAGCGGCATTTCAGAAAACGTGCTTATCTCGGCGAGAAAAAGCGATTTCGGCAATAAAATTTAAAACGCGTGTAAAACATAAACCAAACGATGAAATTGGTTATTTCTTCATGTATAATGATCAACTCGATACTCCCTAGCCCCCAACAGCCTTTTTTTTCATAACACTTTAACCAGAGTGACGGGAGAGCGGCATTTCAGAAAACGTGCTTATCTCGGCGAGAAAAAGCGATTTCGGCAATAAAATTTAAAACGCGTGTAAAACATAAACCAAACGATGAAATTGGTTATTTCTTCATGTATAATGATCAACTCGATACTCCCTAGCCCCCAACAGCCTTTTTTTTCATAACACTTTAACCAGAGTGACGGGAGAGCGGCATTTCAGAAAACGTGCTTATCTCGGCGAGAAAAAGCGATTTCGGCAATAAAATTTAAAACGCGTGTAAAACATAAACCAAACGATGAAATTGGTTATTTCTTCATGTATAATGATCAACTCGATACTCCCTAGCCCCCAACAGCCTTTTTTTTCATAACACTTTAACCAGAGTGACGGGAGAGCGGCATTTCAGAAAACGTGCTTATCTCGGCGAGAAAAAGCGATTTCGGCAATAAAATTTAAAACGCGTGTAAAACATAAACCAAACGATGAAATTGGTTATTTCTTCATGTATAATGATCAACTCGATACTCCCTAGCCCCCAACAGCCTTTTTTTTCATAACACTTTAACCAGAGTGACGGGAGAGCGGCATTTCAGAAAACGTGCTTATCTCGGCGAGAAAAAGCGATTTCGGCAATAAAATTTAAAACGCGTGTAAAACATAAACCAAACGATGAAATTGGTTATTTCTTCATGTATAATGATCAACTCGATACTCCCTAGCCCCCAACAGCCTTTTTTTTCATAACACTTTAACCAGAGTGACGGGAGAGCGGCATTTCAGAAAACGTGCTTATCTCGGCGAGAAAAAGCGATTTCGGCAATAAAATTTAAAACGCGTGTAAAACATAAACCAAACGATGAAATTGCTTATTTCTTCATGTATAATGATCAACTCGATACTCCCTAGCCCCCAACAGCCTTTTTTTTCATAACACTTTAACCAGAGTGACGGGAGAGCGGCATTTCAGAAAACGTGCTTATCTCGGCGAGAAAAAGCGATTTCGGCAATAAAATTTAAAACGCGTGTAAAACATAAACCAAACGATGAAATTGGTTATTTCTTCATGTATAATGATCAACTCGATACTCCCTAGCCCCCAACAGCCTTTTTTTTCATAACACTTTAACCAGAGTGACGGGAGAGCGGCATTTCAGAAAACGTGCTTATCTCGGCGAGAAAAAGCGATTTCGGCAATAAAATTTAAAACGCGTGTAAAACATAAACCAAACGATGAAATTGGTTATTTCTTCATGTATAATGATCAACTCGATACTCCCTAGCCCCCAACAGCCTTTTTTTTCATAACACTTTAACCAGAGTGACGGGAGAGCGGCATTTCAGAAAACGTGCTTATCTCGGCGAGAAAAAGCGATTTCGGCAATAAAATTTAAAACGCGTGTAAAACATAAACCAAACGATGAAATTGCTTATTTCTTCATGTATAATGATCAACTCGATACTCCCTAGCCCCCAACAGCCTTTTTTTTCATAACACTTTAACCAGAGTGACGGGAGAGCGGCATTTCAGAAAACGTGCTTATCTCGGCGAGAAAAAGCGATTTCGGCAATAAAATTTAAAACGCGTGTAAAACATAAACCAAACGATGAAATTGGTTATTTCTTCATGTATAATGATCAACTCGATACTCCCTAGCCCCCAACAGCCTTTTTTTTCATAACACTTTAACCAGAGTGACGGGAGAGCGGCATTTCAGAAAACGTGCTTATCTCGGCGAGAAAAAGCGATTTCGGCAATAAAATTTAAAACGCGTGTAAAACATAAACCAAACGATGAAATTGGTTATTTCTTCATGTATAATGATCAACTCGATACTCCCTAGCCCCCAACAGCCTTTTTTTTCATAACACTTTAACCAGAGTGACGGGAGAGCGGCATTTCAGAAAACGTGCTTATCTCGGCGAGAAAAAGCGATTTCGGCAATAAAATTTAAAACGCGTGTAAAACATAAACCAAACGATGAAATTGGTTATTTCTTCATGTATAATGTTCAACTCGATACTCCCTAGCCCCCAACAGCCTTTTTTTTTCATAACACTTTAACCAGAGTGACGGGAGAGCGGCATTTCAGAAAACGTGCTTATCTCGGCGAGAAAAAGCGATTTCGGCAATAAAATTTAAAACGCGTGTAAAACATAAACCAAACGATTAAATTGGTTATTTCTTCATGTATAATGATCAACTCGATACTCCCTAGCCCCCAACAGCCTTTTTTTTCATAACACTTTAACCAGAGTGACGGGGAGAGCGGCATTTCAGAAAACGTGCTTATCTCGGCGAGAAAAAGCGATTTCGGCAATAAAATTTAAAACGCGTGTAAAACATAAACCAAACGATGAAATTGGTTATTTCTTCATGTATAATGATCAACTCGATACTCCCTAGCCCCCAACAGCCTTATTTTTCATAACACTTTAACCAGAGTGACGGGAGAGCGGCATTTCAGAAAACGTGCTTATCTCGGCGAGAAAAAGCGATTTCGGCAATAAAATTTAAAACGCGTGTAAAACATAAACCAAACGATGAAATTGGTTATTTCTTCATGTATAATGATCAACTCGATACTCCCTAGCCCCCAACAGCCTTTTTTTTCATAACACTTTAACCAGAGTGACGGGAGAGCGGCATTTCAGAAAACGTGCTTATCTCGGCGAGAAAAAGCGATTTCGGCAATAAAATTTAAAACGCGTGTAAAACATAAACCAAACGATGAAATTGGTTATTTCTTCATGTATAATGTTCAACTCGATACTCCCTAGCCCCCAACAGCCTTTTTTTTCATAACACTTTAACCAGAGTGACGGGGAGAGCGGCATTTCAGAAAACGTGCTTATCTCGGCGAGAAAAAGCGATTTCGGCAATAAAATTTAAAACGCGTGTAAAACATAAACCAAACGATGAAATTGGTTATTTCTTCATGTATAATGATCAACTCGATACTCCCTAGCCCCCAACAGCCTTTTTTTTCATAACACTTTAACCAGAGTGACGGGAGAGCGGCATTTCAGAAAACGTGCTTATCTCGGCGAGAAAAAGCGATTTCGGCAATAAAATTTAAAACGCGTGTAAAACATAAACCAAACGATGAAATTGGTTATTTCTTCATGTATAATGATCAACTCGATACTCCCTAGCCCCCAACAGCCTTTTTTTTCATAACACTTTAACCAGAGTGACGGGAGAGCGGCATTTCAGAAAACGTGCTTATCTCGGCGAGAAAAAGCGATTTCGGCAATAAAATTTAAAACGCGTGTAAAACATAAACCAAACGATGAAATTGCTTATTTCTTCATGTATAATGATCAACTCGATACTCCCTAGCCCCCAACAGCCTTTTTTTTCATAACACTTTAACCAGAGTGACGGGAGAGCGGCATTTCAGAAAACGTGCTTATCTCGGCGAGAAAAAGCGATTTCGGCAATAAAATTTAAAACGCGTGTAAAACATAAACCAAACGATGAAATTGGTTATTTCTTCATGTATAATGATCAACTCGATACTCCCTAGCCCCCAACAGCCTTTTTTTTCATAACACTTTAACCAGAGTGACGGGAGAGCGGCATTTCAGAAAACGTGCTTATCTCGGCGAGAAAAAGCGATTTCGGCAATAAAATTTAAAACGCGTGTAAAACATAAACCAAACGATGAAATTGGTTATTTCTTCATGTATAATGATCAACTCGATACTCCCTAGCCCCCAACAGCCTTTTTTTTCATAACACTTTAACCAGAGTGACGGGAGAGCGGCATTTCAGAAAACGTGCTTATCTCGGCGAGAAAAAGCGATTTCGGCAATAAAATTTAAAACGCGTGTAAAACATAAACCAAACGATGAAATTGGTTATTTCTTCATGTATAATGATCAACTCGATACTCCCTAGCCCCCAACAGCCATTTTTTTCATAACACTTTAACCAGAGTGACGGGAGAGCGGCATTTCAGAAAACGTGCTTATCTCGGCGAGAAAAAGCGATTTCGGCAATAAAATTTAAAACGCGTGTAAAACATAAACCAAACGATGAAATTGGTTATTTCTTCATGTATAATGATCAACTCGATACTCCCTAGCCCCCAACAGCCTTTTTTTTCATAACACTTTAACCAGAGTGACGGGAGAGCGGCATTTCAGAAAACGTGCTTATCTCGGCGAGAAAAAGCGATTTCGGCAATAAAATTTAAAACGCGTGTAAAACATAAACCAAACGATGAAATTGGTTATTTCTTCATGTATAATGATCAACTCGATACTCCCTAGCCCCCAACAGCCTTTTTTTTCATAAAACTTTAACCAGAGTGACGGGAGAGCGGCATTTCAGAAAACGTGCTTATCTCGGCGAGAAAAAGCGATTTCGGCAATAAAATTTAAAACGCGTGTAAAACATAAACCAAACGATGAAATTGGTTATTTCTTCATGTATAATGATCAACTCGATACTCCCTAGCCCCCAACAGCCTTTTTTTTCATAACACTTTAACCAGAGTGACGGGAGAGCGGCATTTCAGAAAACGTGCTTATCTCGGCGAGAAAAAGCGATTTCGGCAATAAAATTTAAAACGCGTGTAAAACATAAACCAAACGATGAAATTGGTTATTTCTTCATGTATAATGATCAACTCGATACTCCCTAGCCCCCAACAGCCTTTTTTTTCATAACACTTTAACCAGAGTGACGGGAGAGCGGCATTTCAGAAAACGTGCTTATCTCGGCGAGAAAAAGCGATTTCGGCAATAAAATTTAAAACGCGTGTAAAACATAAACCAAACGATGAAATTGGTTATTTCTTCATGTATAATGATCAACTCGATACTCCCTAGCCCCCAACAGCCTTTTTTTTCATAACACTTTAACCAGAGTGACGGGAGAGCGGCATTTCAGAAAACGTGCTTATCTCGGCGAGAAAAAGCGATTTCGGCAATAAAATTTAAAACGCGTGTAAAACATAAACCAAACGATGAAATTGGTTATTTCTTCATGTATAATGATCAACTCGATACTCCCTAGCCCCCAACAGCCTTTTTTTTCATAACACTTTAACCAGAGTGACGGGAGAGCGGCATTTCAGAAAACGTGCTTATCTCGGCGAGAAAAAGCGATTTCGGCAATAAAATTTAAAACGCGTGTAAAACATAAACCAAACGATGAAATTGGTTATTTCTTCATGTATAATGATCAACTCGATACTCCCTAGCCCCCAACAGCCTTTTTTTTCATAACACTTTAACCAGAGTGACGGGAGAGCGGCATTTCAGAAAACGTGCTTATCTCGGCGAGAAAAAGCGATTTCGGCAATAAAATTTAAAACGCGTGTAAAACATAAACCAAACGATGAAATTGGTTATTTCTTCATGTATAATGATCAACTCGATACTCCCTAGCCCCCAACAGCCTTTTTTTTCATAACACTTTAACCAGAGTGACGGGAGAGCGGCATTTCAGAAAACGTGCTTATCTCGGCGAGAAAAAGCGATTTCGGCAATAAAATTTAAAACGCGTGTAAAACATAAACCAAACGATGAAATTGGTTATTTCTTCATGTATAATGATCAACTCGATACTCCCTAGCCCCCAACAGCCTTTTTTTTCATAACACTTTAACCAGAGTGACGGGAGAGCGGCATTTCAGAAAACGTGCTTATCTCGGCGAGAAAAAGCGATTTCGGCAATAAAATTTAAAACGCGTGTAAAACATAAACCAAACGATGAAATTGGTTATTTCTTCATGTATAATGATCAACTCGATACTCCCTAGCCCCCAACAGCCTTTTTTTTCATAACACTTTAACCAGAGTGACGGGAGAGCGGCATTTCAGAAAACGTGCTTATCTCGGCGAGAAAAAGCGATTTCGGCAATAAAATTTAAAACGCGTGTAAAACATAAACCAAACGATGAAATTGGTTATTTCTTCATGTATAATGATCAACTCGATACTCCCTAGCCCCCAACAGCCTTTTTTTTCATAACACTTTAACCAGAGTGACGGGAGAGCGGCATTTCAGAAAACGTGCTTATCTCGGCGAGAAAAAGCGATTTCGGCAATAAAATTTAAAACGCGTGTAAAACATAAACCAAACGATGAAATTGGTTATTTCTTCATGTATAATGATCAACTCGATACTCCCTAGCCCCCAACAGCCTTTTTTTTCATAACACTTTAACCAGAGTGACGGGAGAGCGGCATTTCAGAAAACGTGCTTATCTCGGCGAGAAAAAGCGATTTCGGCAATAAAATTTAAAACGCGTGTAAAACATAAACCAAACGATGAAATTGGTTATTTCTTCATGTATAATGATCAACTCGATACTCCCTAGCCCCCAACAGCCTTTTTTTTCATAACACTTTAACCAGAGTGACGGGAGAGCGGCATTTCAGAAAACGTGCTTATCTCGGCGAGAAAAAGCGATTTCGGCAATAAAATTTAAAACGCGTGTAAAACATAAACCAAACGATGAAATTGGTTATTTCTTCATGTATAATGATCAACTCGATACTCCCTAGCCCCCAACAGCCTTTTTTTTCATAACACTTTAACCAGAGTGACGGGAGAGCGGCATTTCAGAAAACGTGCTTATCTCGGCGAGAAAAAGCGATTTCGGCAATAAAATTTAAAACGCGTGTAAAACATAAACCAAACGATGAAATTGGTTATTTCTTCATGTATAATGATCAACTCGATACTCCCTAGCCCCCAACAGCCTTTTTTTTCATAACACTTTAACCAGAGTGACGGGAGAGCGGCATTTCAGAAAACGTGCTTATCTCGGCGAGAAAAAGCGATTTCGGCAATAAAATTTAAAACGCGTGTAAAACATAAACCAAACGATGAAATTGGTTATTTCTTCATGTATAATGATCAACTCGATACTCCCTAGCCCCCAACAGCCTTTTTTTTCATAACACTTTAACCAGAGTGACGGGAGAGCGGCTTTTCAGAAAACGTGCTTATCTCGGCGAGAAAAAGCGATTTCGGCAATAAAATTTAAAACGCGTGTAAAACATAAACCAAACGATGAAATTGGTTATTTCTTCATGTATAATGATCAACTCGATACTCCCTAGCCCCCAACAGCCTTTTTTTTCATAACACTTTAACCAGAGTGACGGGAGAGCGGCATTTCAGAAAACGTGCTTATCTCGGCGAGAAAAAGCGATTTCGGCAATAAAATTTAAAACGCGTGTAAAACATAAACCAAACGATGAAATTGGTTATTTCTTCATGTATAATGATCAACTCGATACTCCCTAGCCCCCAACAGCCTTTTTTTTCATAACACTTTAACCAGAGTGACGGGAGAGCGGCATTTCAGAAAACGTGCTTATCTCGGCGAGAAAAAGCGATTTCGGCAATAAAATTTAAAACGCGTGTAAAACATAAACCAAACGATGAAATTGGTTATTTCTTCATGTATAATGATCAACTCGATACTCCCTAGCCCCCAACAGCCTTTTTTTTCATGACACTTTAACCAGAGTGACGGGAGAGCGGCATTTCAGAAAACGTGCTTATCTCGGCGAGAAAAAGCGATTTCGGCAATAAAATTTAAAACGCGTGTAAAACATAAACCAAACGATGAAATTGGTTATTTCTTCATGTATAATGATCAACTCGATACTCCCTAGCCCCCAACAGCCTTTTTTTTCATAACACTTTAACCAGAGTGACGGGAGAGCGGCATTTCAGAAAACGTGCTTATCTCGGCGAGAAAAAGCGATTTTGGCAATAAAATTTAAAACGCGTGTAAAACATAAACCAAACGATGAAATTGGTTATTTCTTCTTGTATAATGATCAACTCGATACTCCCTAGCCCCCAACAGCCTTTTTTTTCATAACACTTTAACCAGAGTGACGGGAGAGCGGCATTTCAGAAAACGTGCTTATCTCGGCGAGAAAAAGCGATTTCGGCAATAAAATTTAAAACGCGTGTAAAACATAAACCAAACGATGAAATTGGTTATTTCTTCATGTATAATGATCAACTCGATACTCCCTAGCCCCCAACAGCCTTTTTTTTCACAACACTTTAACCAGAGTGACGGGAGAGCGGCATTTCAGAAAACGTGCTTATCTCGGCGAGAAAAAGCGATTTCGGCAATAAAATTTAAAACGCGTGTAAAACATAAACCAAACGATGAAATTGGTTATTTCTTCATGTATAATGATCAACTCGATACTCCCTAGCCCCCAAAAGCCTTTTTTTTCATAACACTTTAACCAGAGTGTTGGGAGAGCGGCATTTCAGAAAACGTGCTTATCTCGGCGAGAAAAAGCGATTTCGGCAATAAAATTTAAAACGCGTGTAAAACATAAACCAAACGATGAAATTGGTTATTTCTTCATGTATAATGATCAACTCGATACTCCCTAGCCCCCAACAGCCTTTTTTTTCATAACACTTTAACCAGAGTGACGGGAGAGCGGCATTTCAGAAAACGTGCTTATCTCGGCGAGAAAAAGCGATTTCGGCAATAAAATTTAAAACACGTGTAAAACATAAACCAAACGATGAAATTGGTTATTTCTTCATGTATAATGATCAACTCGATACTCCCTAGCCCCCAACAGCCTTTTTTTTCATAACACTTTAACCAGAGTGACGGGAGAGCGGCATTTCAGAAAACGTGCTTATCTCGGCGAGAAAAAGCGATTTCGGCAATAAAATTTAAAACGCGTGTAAAACATAAACCAAACGATGAAATTGGTTATTTCTTCATGTATAATGATCAACTCGATACTCCCTAGCCTCCAACAGCCTTTTTTTTCATAACACTTTAACCAGAGTGACGGGAGAGCGGCATTTCAGAAAACGTGCTTATCTCGGCGAGAAAAAGTGATTTCGGCAATGATATTTAAAACGCGTGTAAAACATAAACCAAACGATGAAATTGGTTATTTCTTAATGTATAATGATCAACTCGATACTCCCTAGCTCCCAACAGCCTTTTTTTTCATAACACTTTAACCAGAGTGACGGGAGAGCGGCATTTCAGAAAACGTGCTTATCTCGGCGAGAAAAAGCGATTTCGGCAATAAAATTTAAAACGCGTGTAAAACATAAACCAAACGATGAAATTGGTTATTTCTTCATGTATAATGATCAACTCGATACTCCCTAGCCCCCAACAGCCTTTTTTTTCATAACACTTTATCCAGAGTGACGGGAGAGCGGCATTTCAGAAAACGTGCTTATCTCGGCGAGAAAAAGCGATTTCGGCAATAAAATTTAAAACGCGTGTAAAACATAAACCAAACGATGAAATTGGTTATTTCTTCATGTATAATGATCAACTCGATACTCCCTAGCCCCCAACAGCCTTTTTTTTCATAACACTTTAACCAGAGTGACGGGAGAGCGGCATTTCAGAAAACGTGCTTATCTCGGCGAGAAAAAGCGATTTCGGCAATAAAATTTAAAACGCGTGTAAAACATAAACCAAACGATGAAATTGGTTATTTCTTCATGTATAATGATCAACTCGATACTCCCTAGCCCCCAACAGCCTTTTTTTTCATAACACTTTAACCAGAGTGACGGGAGAGCGGCATTTCAGAAAACGTGCTTATCTCGGCGAGAAAAAGCGATTTCGGCAATAAAATTTAAAACGCGTGTAAAACATAAACCAAACGATGAAATTGGTTATTTCTTCATGTATAATGATCAACTCGATACTCCCTAGCCCCCAACAGCCTTTTTTTTCATAACACTTTAACCAGAGTGACGGGAGAGCGGCATTTCAGAAAACGTGCTTATCTCGGCGAGAAAAAGCGATTTCGGCAATAAAATTTAAAACGCGTGTAAAACATAAACCAAACGATGAAATTGGTTATTTCTTCATGTATAATGATCAACTCGATACTCCCTAGCCCCCAACAGCCTTTTTTTTCATAACACTTTAACCAGAGTGACGGGAGAGCGGCATTTCAGAAAACGTGCTTATCTCGGCGAGAAAAAGCGATTTCGGCAATAAAATTTAAAACGCGTGTAAAACATAAACCAAACGATGAAATTGGTTATTTCTTCATGTATAATGATCAACTCGATACTCCCTAGCCCCCAACAGCCTTTTTTTTCATAACACTTTAACCAGAGTGACGGGAGAGCGGCATTTCAGAAAACGTGCTTATCTCGGCGAGAAAAAGCGATTTCGGCAATAAAATTTAAAACGCGTGTAAAACATAAACCAAACGATGAAATTGGTTATTTCTTCATGTATAATGATCAACTCGACTCGAGCTCCAGGGAGAGAGGCTGATTTTTCGCTTTTTGAGGCCGACCGACGAACCGGCGCGGGGCGGACTCAAAAGCCCGCAGAGCCGTAGGCACTTAGAAAAGTTTCGCCTTTGGCTGTGAGCTCCAGGGGGAGAGGCTGGTTTTGCGTTATTTTAGGCCGGCTGGAGAACCGGCGCGGGTCGGACGCACAATCCCCGCAGAGCCGTGGGCACTTAGAAAATTTTTGCCAAGTTGGCTCTGAGCGCCTGGTACCTAATATGGAAGTATAGAGGCCGACTTTCGGGCAAGATCACGCCGCGTTAGGCTTCCAGGACCCCGGCTAAGCAATTTTACCGGGCCGCCCGGTTCTTTTTTTGAACCAGCCCGGTTCTTTTTACACTTCCAGCTGGAGCTCAGCAGCGGCTTTTTGCGCAAGATCACGCCGGGTTAGGCTTCCAGGACCTCGGCTAAGAAATTCTACCGGGCCGCCCGGTTCTTTTTTTGAACCAGCCCGGTTCTTTTTACACTTCCAGCTGGAGCTCACGAGCGGCTTTTTGGACAAGATCACGCCGTGTTAGGCTTCCAGAGCCCCGGCTAAGCAATTTTACCGGCCCGCCCGGTTCTTTTTTTTAACCAGCCCGGTTCTTTTTACACTTCCAGCTGGAGCTCAGCAGCGGGTTTTTGGACAAGATCACGCCGTGTTAGGCTTCCAGAGCCCCGGCTAAGCAATTTTACAGGGTCGCCCGGTTCTTTTTTTTAACCAGCCCGGTTTTTTTTACACTTCCAGCTGGAGCTCAGCAGCGGCTTTTTGCACAGTATCACGCCGGGTTAGGCTTCCAGAGCCCCGGCTAAGCAATTTTACCGGGCCGCCCGGTTCTTTTTTTTAACCAGCCCGGTTCTTTTTACACTTCCAGCTGGAGCTCAGCAGCGGCTTTTTGGACAAGATCACGCCGTGTTAGGCTTCCAGAGCCCCGGCTAAGCAATTTTACCGGGTCGCCCGGTTCTTTTTTTTAACCAGCCCGGTTCTTTTTACACTTCCAGCTGGAGCTCAGCAGCGGCTTTTTGGACAAGATCACGCCGTGTTAGGCTTCCAGAGCCCCGGCTAAGCAATTTTACCGGGTCGCCCGGTTCTTTTTTTAACCAGCCCGGTTCTTTTTACACTTCCAGCTGGAGCTCAGCATCGTGTAAAACATAAACCAAACGATGAAATTGGTTATTTCTTCATGTATAATGATCAACTCGATACTCCCTAGCCCCCAACAGCCTTTTTTTTCATAACACTTTAACCAGAGTGACGGGAGAGCGGCATTTCAGAAAACGTGCTTATCTCGGCGAGAAAAAGCGATTTCGGCAATAAAATTTAAAACGCGTGTAAAACATAAACCAAACGATGAAATTGGTTATTTCTTCATGTATAATGATCAACTCGATACTCCCTAGCCCCCAACAGCCTTTTTTTTCATAACACTTTAACCAGAGTGACGGGAGAGCGGCATTTCAGAAAACGTGCTTATCTCGGCGAGAAAAAGCGATTTCGGCAATAAAATTTAAAACGCGTGTAAAACATAAACCAAACGATGAAATTGGTTATTTCTTCATGTATAATGATCAACTCGATACTCCCTAGCCTCCAACAGCCTTTTTTTTCATAACACTTTAACCAGAGTGACGGGAGAGCGGCATTTCAGAAAACGTGCTTATCTCGGCGAGAAAAAGTGATTTCGGCAATGATATTTAAAACGCGTGTAAAACATAAACCAAACGATGAAATTGGTTATTTCTTAATGTATAATGATCAACTCGATACTCCCTAGCTCCCAACAGCCTTTTTTTTCATAACACTTTAACCAGAGTGACGGGAGAGCGGCATTTCAGAAAACGTGCTTATCTCGGCGAGAAAAAGCGATTTCGGCAATAAAATTTAAAACGCGTGTAAAACATAAACCAAACGATGAAATTGGTTATTTCTTCATGTATAATGATCAACTCGATACTCCCTAGCCCCCAACAGCCTTTTTTTTCATAACACTTTATCCAGAGTGACGGGAGAGCGGCATTTCAGAAAACGTGCTTATCTCGGCGAGAAAAAGCGATTTCGGCAATAAAATTTAAAACGCGTGTAAAACATAAACCAAACGATGAAATTGGTTATTTCTTCATGTATAATGATCAACTCGATACTCCCTAGCCCCCAACAGCCTTTTTTTTCATAACACTTTAACCAGAGTGACGGGAGAGCGGCATTTCAGAAAACGTGCTTATCTCGGCGAGAAAAAGCGATTTCGGCAATAAAATTTAAAACGCGTGTAAAACATAAACCAAACGATGAAATTGGTTATTTCTTCATGTATAATGATCAACTCGATACTCCCTAGCCCCCAACAGCCTTTTTTTTCATAACACTTTAACCAGAGTGACGGGAGAGCGGCATTTCAGAAAACGTGCTTATCTCGGCGAGAAAAAGCGATTTCGGCAATAAAATTTAAAACGCGTGTAAAACATAAACCAAACGATGAAATTGGTTATTTCTTCATGTATAATGATCAACTCGATACTCCCTAGCCCCCAACAGCCTTTTTTTTCATAACACTTTAACCAGAGTGACGGGAGAGCGGCATTTCAGAAAACGTGCTTATCTCGGCGAGAAAAAGCGATTTCGGCAATACAATTTAAAACGCGTGTAAAACATAAACCAAACGATGAAATTGGTTATTTCTTCATGTATAATGATCAACTCGACACTCCCTAGCCCCCAACAGCCTTTTTTTTCATAACACTTTAACCAGAGTGACGGGAGAGCGGCATTTCAGAAAACGTGCTTATCTCGGCGAGAAAAAGCGATTTCGGCAATAAAATTTAAAACGCGTGTAAAACATAACCAAACGATGAAATTGGTTATTTCTTCATGTATAATGATCAACTCGACACTCCCTAGCCCCAACAGCCTTTTTTTTCATAACACTTTAACCAGAGTGACGGGAGAGCGGCATTTCAGAAAACGTGCTTATCTCGGCGAGAAAAAGCGATTTCGGCAATAAAATTTAAAACGCGTGTAAAACATAAACCAAACGATGAAATTGGTTATTTCTTCATGTATAATGATCAACTCGATACTCCCTAGCCCCCAACAGCCTTTTTTTTCATAACACTTTAACCAGAGTGACGGGAGAGCGGCATTTCAGAAAACGTGCTTATCTCGGCGAGAAAAAGCGATTTCGGCAATAAAATTTAAAACGCGTGTAAACATAAACCAAACGATGAAATTGGTTATTTCTTCATGTATAATGATCAACTCGATACTCCCTAGCCCCCAACAGCCTTTTTTTTCATAACACTTTAACCAGAGTGACGGAGAGCGGCATTTCAGAAAACGTGCTTATCTCGGCGAGAAAAAGCGATTTCGGCAATAAAATTTAAAACGCGTGTAAAACATAAACCAAACGATGAAATTGGTTATTTCTTCATGTATAATGATCAACTCGATACTCCCTAGCCCCCAACAGCCTTTTTTTTCATAACACTTTAACCAGAGTAACGGGAGAGCGGCATTTCAGAAAACGTGCTTATCTCGGCGAGAAAAAGCGATTTCGGCAATAAAATTAAAACGCGTGTAAAACATAAACCAAACGATGAAATTGGTTATTTCTTCATGTATAATGATCAACTCGATACTCCCTAGCCCCAACAGCCTTTTTTTTTCATAACACTTTAACCAGAGTGACGGAGAGCGGCATTTCAGAAAACGTGCTTATCTCGGCGAGAAAAAGCGATTTCGGCAATAAAATTTAAAACGCGTGTAAAACATAAACCAAACGATGAAATTGGTTATTTCTTCATGTATAATGATCAACTCGATACTCCCTAGCCCCCAACAGCCTTTTTTTTCATAACACTTTAACCAGAGTGACGGGAGAGCGGCATTTCAGAAAACGTGCTTATCTCGGCGAGAAAAAGCGATTTCGGCAATAAAATTTAAAACGCGTGTAAAACATAAACCAAACGATGAAATTGGTTATTTCTTCATGTATAATGATCAACTCGATACTCCCTAGCCCCCAACAGCCTTTTTTTTCATAACACTTTAACCAGAGTGACGGGAGAGCGGCATTTCAGAAAACGTGCTTATCTCGGCGAGAAAAAGCGATTTCGGCAATAAAATTTAAAACGCGTGTAAAACATAAACCAAACGATGAAATTGGTTATTTCTTCATGTATAATGATCAACTCGATACTCCCCTAGCCCCCAACAGCCTTTTTTTTCATAACACTTTACCAGAGTGACGGGAGAGCGGCATTTCAGAAAACGTGCTTATCTCGGCGAGAAAAGCGATTTCGGCAATAAAATTTAAAACGCGTGTAAAACATAAACCAAACGATGAAATTGGTTATTTCTTCATGTATAATGATCAACTCGATACTCCCTAGCCCCCAACAGCCTTTTTTTTCATAACACTTTAACCAGAGTGACGGAGAGCGGCATTTCAGAAAACGTGCTTATCTCGGCGAGAAAAAGCGATTTCGGCAATAAAATTTAAAACGCGTGTAAAACATAAACCAAACGATGAAATTGGTTATTTCTTCATGTATAATGATCAACTCGATACTCCCTAGCCCCCAACAGCCTTTTTTTTCATAACACTTTAACCAGAGTGACGGGAGAGCGGCATTTCAGAAAACGTGCTTATCTCGGCGAGAAAAAGCGATTTCGGCAATAAAATTTAAAACGCGTGTAAAACATAAACCAAACGATGAAATTGGTTATTTCTTCATGTATAATGATCAACTCGATACTCCCTAGCCCCCAACAGCCTTTTTTTCATAACACTTTAACCAGAGTGACGGGAGAGCGGCATTTCAGAAAACGTGCTTATCTCGGCGAGAAAAAGCGATTTCGGCAATAAAATTTAAAACGCGTGTAAAACATAAACCAACGATGAAATTGGTTATTTCTTCATGTATAATGATCAACTCGACACTCACAGCCTTTTTTTTCATAACACTTTAACCAGAGTGACGGGAGAGCGGCATTTCAGAAAACGTGCTTATCTCGGCGAGAAAAAGCGATTTCGGCAATAAAAATTAAAACGCGTGTAAAACATAAACCAAACGATGAAATTGGTTATTTCTTCATGTATAATGATCAACTCGATACTCCCTAGCCCCCAACAGCCTTTTTTTTCATAACACTTTAACCAGAGTGACGGGAGAGCGGCATTTCAGAAAACGTGCTTATCTCGGCGAGAAAAAGCGATTTCGGCAATAAAATTTAAAACGCGTGTAAAACATAAACCAAACGATGAAATTGGTTATTTCTTCATGTATAATGATCAACTCGATACTCCCTAGCCCCCAACAGCCTTTTTTTTCATAACACTTTAACCAGAGTGACGGGAGAGCGGCATTTCAGAAAACGTGCTTATCTCGGCGAGAAAAAGCGATTTCGGCAATAAAATTTAAAACGCGTGTAAAACATAAACCAAACGATGAAATTGGTTATTTCTTCATGTATAATGATCAACTCGATACTCCCTAGCCCCCAACAGCCTTTTTTTTCATAACACTTTAACCAGAGTGACGGGAGAGCGGCATTTCAGAAAACGTGCTTATCTCGGCGAGAAAAAGCGATTTCGGCAATAAAATTTAAAACGCGTGTAAAACATAAACCAAACGATGAAATTGGTTATTTCTTCATGTATAATGATCAACTCGATACTCCCTAGCCCCCAACAGCCTTTTTTTTCATAACACTTTAACCAGAGTGACGGGAGAGCGGCATTTCAGAAAACGTGCTTATCTCGGCGAGAAAAAGCGATTTCGGCAATAAAATTTAAAACGCGTGTAAAACATAAACCAAACGATGAAATTGGTTATTTCTTCATGTATAATGATCAACTCGATACTCCCTAGCCCCCAACAGCCTTTTTTTTCATAACACTTTAACCAGAGTGACGGGAGAGCGGCATTTCAGAAAACGTGCTTATCTCGGCGAGAAAAAGCGATTTCGGCAATAAAATTTAAAACGCGTGTAAAACATAAACCAAACGATGAAATTGGTTATTTCTTCATGTATAATGATCAACTCGATACTCCCTAGCCCCCAACAGCCTTTTTTTTCATAACACTTTAACCAGAGTGACGGGAGAGCGGCATTTCAGAAAACGTGCTTATCTCGGCGAGAAAAAGCGATTTCGGCAATAAAATTTAAAACGCGTGTAAAACATAAACCAAACGATGAAATTGGTTATTTCTTCATGTATAATGATCAACTCGATACTCCCTAGCCCCCAACAGCCTTTTTTTTCATAACACTTTAACCAGAGTGACGGGAGAGCGGCATTTCAGAAAACGTGCTTATCTCGGCGAGAAAAAGCGATTTCGGCAATAAAATTTAAAACGCGTGTAAAACATAAACCAAACGATGAAATTGGTTATTTCTTCATGTATAATGATCAACTCGATACTCCCTAGCCCCCAACAGCCTTTTTTTTCATAACACTTTAACCAGAGTGACGGGAGAGCGGCATTTCAGAAAACGTGCTTATCTCGGCGAGAAAAAGCGATTTCGGCAATAAAATTTAAAACGCGTGTAAAACATAAACCAAACGATGAAATTGGTTATTTCTTCATGTATAATGATCAACTCGATACTCCCTAGCCCCCAACAGCCTTTTTTTTCATAACACTTTAACCAGAGTGACGGGAGAGCGGCATTTCAGAAAACGTGCTTATCTCGGCGAGAAAAAGCGATTTCGGCAATAAAATTTAAAACGCGTGTAAAACATAAACCAAACGATGAAATTGGTTATTTCTTCATGTATAATGATCAACTCGATACTCCCTAGCCCCCAACAGCCTTTTTTTTCATAACACTTTAACCAGAGTGACGGGAGAGCGGCATTTCAGAAAACGTGCTTATCTCGGCGAGAAAAAGCGATTTCGGCAATAAAATTTAAAACGCGTGTAAAACATAAACCAAACGATGAAATTGGTTATTTCTTCATGTATAATGATCAACTCGAGTCGAGCTCCAGGGAGAGAGGCTGATTTTTCGCTTTTTGAGGCCGACCGACGAACCGGCGCGGGGCGGACTCAAAAGCCCGCAGAGCCGTAGGCACTTAGAAAAGTTTCGCCTTTGGCTGTGAGCTCCAGGGGGAGAGGCTGGTTTTGCGTTATTTTAGGCCGGCTGGAGAACCGGCGCGGGTCGGACGCACAATCCCCGCAGAGCCGTGGGCACTTAGAAAATTTTTGCCAAGTTGGCTCTGAGCGCCTGGTACCTAATATGGAAGTATAGAGGCCGACTTTCGGGCAAGATCACGCCGCGTTAGGCTTCCAGGACCCCGGCTAAGCAATTTTACCGGGCCGCCCGGTTCTTTTTTTGAACCAGCCCGGTTCTTTTTACACGTCCAGCTGGAGCTCAGCAGCGGCTTTTTGCGCAAGATCACGCCGGGTTAGGCTTCCAGGACCTCGGCTAAGCAATTCTACCGGGCCGCCCGGTTCTTTTTTTGAACCAGCCCGGTTCTTTTTACACTTCCAGCTGGAGCTCACGAGCGGCTTTTTGGACAAGATCACGCCGTGTTAGGCTTCCAGAGCCCCGGCTAAGCAATTTTACCGGCCCGCCCGGTTCTTTTTTTTAACCAGCCCGGTTCTTTTTACACTTCCAGCTGGAGCTCAGCAGCGGGTTTTTGGACAAGATCACGCCGTGTTAGGCTTCCAGAGCCCCGGCTAAGCAATTTTACAGGGTCGCCCGGTTCTTTTTTTTTAACCAGCCCGGTTTTTTTTACACTTCCAGCTGGAGCTCAGCAGCGGCTTTTTGCACAGTATCACGCCGGGTTAGGCTTCCAGAGCCCCGGCTAAGCAATTTTACCGGGCCGCCCGGTTCTTTTTTTTTAACCAGCCCGGTTCTTTTTACACTTCCAGCTGGAGCTCAGCAGCGGCTTTTTGGACAAGATCACGCCGTGTTAGGCTTCCAGAGCCCCGGCTAAGCAATTTTACCGGGTCGCCCGGTTCTTTTTTTTAACCAGCCCGGTTCTTTTTACACTTCCAGCTGGAGCTCAGCAGCGGCTTTTTGGACAAGATCACGCCGTGTTAGGCTTCCAGAGCCCCGGCTAAGCAATTTTACCGGGTCGCCCGGTTCTTTTTTTAACCAGCCCGGTTCTTTTTACACTTCCAGCTGGAGCTCAGCATCGTGTAAAACATAAACCAAACGATGAAATTGGTTATTTCTTCATGTATAATGATCAACTCGATACTCCCTAGCCCCCAACAGCCTTTTTTTTCATAACACTTTAACCAGAGTGACGGGAGAGCGGCATTTCAGAAAACGTGCTTATCTCGGCGAGAAAAAGCGATTTCGGCAATAAAATTTAAAACGCGTGTAAAACATAAACCAAACGATGAAATTGGTTATTTCTTCATGTATAATGATCAACTCGATACTCCCTAACCCCCAACAGCCTTTTTTTTCATAACACTTTAACCAGAGTGACGGGAGAGCGGCATTTCAGAAAACGTGCTTATCTCGGCGAGAAAAAGCGATTTCGGCAATAAAATTTAAAACGCGTGTAAAACATAAACCAAACGATGAAATTGGTTATTTCTTCATGTATAATGATCAACTCGATACTCCCTAGCCCCCAACAGCCTTTTTTTTCATAACACTTTAACCAGAGTGACGGGAGAGCGGCATTTCAGAAAACGTGCTTATCTCAGCGAGAAAAAGCGATTTCGGCAATAAAATTTAAAACGCGTGTAAAACATAAACCAAACGATGAAATTGGTTATTTCTTCATGTATAATGATCAACTCGATACTCCCTAGCCCCCAACAGCCTTTTTTTTCATAACACTTTAACCAGAGTGACGGGAGAGCTGCATTTCAGAAAACGTGCTTATCTCGGCGAGAAAAAGCGATTTCGGCAATAAAATTTAAAACGCGTGTAAAACATAAACCAAACGATGAAATTGGTTATTTCTTCATGTATAATGATCAACTCGATACTCCCTAGCCCCCAACAGCCTTTTTTTTCATAACACTTTAACCAGAGTGACGGGAGAGCGGCATTTCAGAAAACGTGCTTATCTCGGCGAGAAAAAGCGATTTCGGCAATAAAATTTAAAACGCGTGTAAAACATAAACCAAACGATGAAATTGGTTATTTCTTCATGTATAATGATCAACTCGATACTCCCTAGCCCCCAACAGCCTTTTTTTTCACAACACTTTAACCAGAGTGACGGGAGAGCGGCATTTCAGAAAACGTGCTTATCTCGGCGAGAAAAAGCGATTTCGGCAATAAAATTTAAAACGCGTGTAAAACATAAACCAAACGATGAAATTGGTTATTTCTTCATGTATAATGATCAACTCGAGTCGAGCTCCAGGGAGAGAGGCTGATTTTTCGCTTTTTGAGGCCGACCGACGAACCGGCGCGGGGCGGACTCAAAAGCCCGCAGAGCCGTAGGCACTTAGAAAAGTTTCGCCTTTGGCTGTGAGCTCCAGGGGGAGAGGCTGGTTTTGCGTTATTTTAGGCCGGCTGGAGAACCGGCGCGGGTCGGACGCACAATCCCCGCAGAGCCGTGGGCACTTAGAAAATTTTTGCCAAGTTGGCTCTGAGCGCCTGGTACCTAATATGGAAGTATAGAGGCCGACTTTCGGGCAAGATCACGCCGCGTTAGGCTTCCAGGACCCCGGCTAAGCAATTTTACCGGGCCGCCCGGTTCTTTTTTTGAACCAGCCCGGTTCTTTTTACACTTCCAGCTGGAGCTCAGCAGCCGCTTTTTGCGCAAGATCACGCCGGGTTAGGCTTCCAGGACCTCGGCTAAGCAATGCTACCGGGCCGCCCGGTTCTTTTTTTGAACCAGCCCGGTTCTTTTTACACTTCCAGCTGGAGCTCACGAGCGGCTTTTTGGACAAGATCACGCCGTGTTAGGCTTCCAGAGCCCCGGCTAAGCAATTTTACCGGCCCGCCCGGTTCTTTTTTTTAACCAGCCCGGTTCTTTTTACACTTCCAGCTGGAGCTCAGCAGCGGGTTTTTGGACAAGATCACGCCGTGTTAGGCTTCCAGAGCCCCGGCTAAGCAATTTTACAGGGTCGCCCGGTTCTTTTTTTTAACCAGCCCGGTTTTTGTTACACTTCCAGCTGGAGCTCAGCAGCGGCTTTTTGCACAGTATCACGCCGGGTTAGGCTTCCAGAGCCCCGGCTAAGCAATTTTACCGGGCCGCCCGGTTCTTTTTTTTTAACCAGCCCGGTTCTTTTTACACTTCCAGCTGGAGCTCAGCAGCGGCTTTTTGGACAAGATCACGCCGTGTTAGGCTTCCAGAGCCCCGGCTAAGCAATTTTACCGGGTCGCCCGGTTCTTTTTTTTAACCAGCCCGGTTCTTTTTACACTTCCAGCTGGAGCTCAGCAGCGGCTTTTTGGACAAGATCACGCCGTGTTAGGCTTCCAGAGCCCCGGCTAAGCAATTTTACCGGGTCGCCCGGTTCTTTTTTTAACCAGCCCGGTTCTTTTTACACTTCCAGCTGGAGCTCAGCATCGTGTAAAACATAAACCAAACGATGAAATTGGTTATTTCTTCATGTATAATGATCAACTCGATACTCCCTAGCCCCCAACAGCCTTTTTTTTCATAACACTTTAACCAGAGTGACGGGAGAGCGGCATTTCAGAAAACGTGCTTATCTCGGCGAGAAAAAGCGATTTCGGCAATAAAATTTAAAACGCGTGTAAAACATAAACCAAACGATGAAATTGGTTATTTCTTCATGTATAATGATCAACTCGATACTCCCTAGCCCCCAACAGCCTTTTTTTTCATAACACTTTAACCAGAGTGACGGGAGAGCGGCATTTCAGAAAACGTGCTTATCTCGGCGAGAAAAAGCGATTTCGGCAATAAAATTTAAAACGCGTGTAAAGCATAAACCAAACGATGAAATTGGTTATTTCTTCATGTATAATGATCAACTCGATACTCCCTAGCCCCCAACAGCCTTTTTTTTCATAACACTTTAACCAGAGTGACGGGAGAGCGGCATTTCAGAAAACGTGCTTATCTCGGCGAGAAAAAGCGATTTCGGCAATAAAATTTAAAACGCGTGTAAAACATAAACCAAACGATGAAATTGGTTATTTCTTCATGTATAATGATCAACTCGATACTCCCTAGCCCCCAACAGCCTTTTTTTTCATAACACTTTAACCAGAGTGACGGGAGAGCGGCATTTCAGAAAACGTGCTTATCTCGGCGAGAAAAAGCGATTTCGGCAATAAAATTTAAAACGCGTGTAAAACATAAACCAAACGATGAAATTGGTTATTTCTTCATGTATAATGATCAACTCGATACTCCCTAGCCCCCAACAGCCTTTTTTTTCATAACACTTTAACCAGAGTGACGGGAGAGCGGCATTTCAGAAAACGTGCTTATCTCGGCGAGAAAAAGCGATTTCGGCAATAAAATTTAAAACGCGTGTAAAACATAAACCAAACGATGATATTGGTTATTTCTTCATGTATAATGATCAACTCGATACTCCCTAGCCCCCAACAGCCTTTTTTTTCATAACACTTTAACCAGAGTGACGGGAGAGCGGCATTTCAGAAAACGTGCTTATCTCGGCGAGAAAAAGCGATTTCGGCAATAAAATTTAAAACGCGTGTAAAACATAAACCAAACGATGAAATTGGTTATTTCTTCATGTATAATGATCAACTCGATACTCCCTAGCCCCCAACAGCCTTTTTTTTCATAACACTTTAACCAGAGTGACGGGAGAGCGGCATTTCAGAAAACGTGCTTATCTCGGCGAGAAAAAGCGATTTCGGCAATAAAATTTAAAACGCGTGTAAAACATAAACCAAACGATGAAATTGGTTATTTCTTCATGTATAATGATCAACTCGATACTCCCTAGCCCCCAACAGCCTTTTTTTTCATAACACTTTAACCAGAGTGACGGGAGAGCGGCATTTCAGAAAACGTGCTTATCTCGGCGAGAAAAAGCGATTTCGGCAATAACATTTAAAACGCGTGTAAAACATAAACCAAACGATGAAATTGGTTATTTCTTCATGTATAATGATCAACTCGATACTCCCTAGCCCCCAACAGCCTTTTTTTTCATAACACTTTAACCAGAGTGACGGGAGAGCGGCATTTCAGAAAACGTGCTTATCTCAGCGAGAAAAAGCGATTTCGGCAATAAAATTTAAAACGCGTGTAAAACATAAACCAAACGATGAAATTGGTTATTTCTTCATGTATAATGATCAACTCGATACTCCCTAGCCCCCAACAGCCTTTTTTTTCATAACACTTTAACCAGAGTGACGGGAGAGCGGCATTTCAGAAAACGTGCTTATCTCGGCGAGAAAAAGCGATTTCGGCAATAAAATTTAAAACGCGTGTAAAACATAAACCAAACGATGAAATTGGTTATTTCTTCATGTATAATGATCAACTCGATACTCCCTAGCCCCCAACAGCCTTTTTTTTCATAACACTTTAACCAGAGTGACGGGAGAGCGGCATTTCAGAAAACGTGCTTATCTCGGCGAGAAAAAGCGATTTCGGCAATAAAATTTAAAACGCGTGTAAAACATAAACCAAACGATGAAATTTGTTATTTCTTCATGTATAATGATCAACTCGATACTCCCTAGCCCCCAACAGCCTTTATTTTCATAACACTTTAACCAGAGTGACGGGAGAGCGGCATTTCAGAAAACGTGCTTATCTCGGCGAGAAAAAGCGATTTCGGCAATAAAATTTAAAACGCGTGTAAAACATAAACCAAACGATGAAATTGGTTATTTCTTCATGTATAATGATCAACTCGAGTCGAGCTCCAGGGAGAGAGGCTGATTTTTCGCTTTTTGAGGCCGACCGACGAACCGGCGCGGGGCGGACTCAAAAGCCCGCAGAGCCGTAGGCACTTAGAAAAGTTTCGCCTTTGGCTGTGAGCTCCAGGGGGAGAGGCTGGTTTTGCGTTATTTTAGGCCGGCTGGAGAACCGGCGCGGGTCGGACGCACAATCCCCGCAGAGCCGTGGGCACTTAGAAAATTTTTGCCAAGTTGGCTCTGAGCGCCTGGTACCTAATATGGAAGTATAGAGGCCGACTTTCGGGCAAGATCACGCCGCGTTAGGCTTCCAGGACCCCGGCTAAGCAATTTTACCGGGCCGCCCGGTTCTTTTTTTGAACCAGCCCGGTTCTTTTTACACTTCCAGCTGGAGCTCAGCAGCGGCTTTTTGCGCAAGATCACGCCGGGTTAGGCTTCCAGGACCTCGGCTAAGCAATTCTACCGGGCCGCCCGGTTCTTTTTTTGAACCAGCCCGGTTCTTTTTACACTTCCAGCTGTAGCTCAAGAGCGGCTTTTTGGACAAGATCACGCCGTGTTAGGCTTCCAGAGCCCCGGCTAAGCAATTTTACCGGCCCGCCCGGTTCTTTTTTTTAACCAGCCCGGTTCTTTTTACACTTCCAGCTGGAGCTCAGCAGCGGGTTTTTGGACAAGATCACGCCCTGTTAGGCTTCCAGAGCCCCGGCTAAGCAATTTTACAGGGTCGCCCGGTTCTTTTTTTTAACCAGCCCGGTTTTTGTTACACTTCCAGCTGGAGCTCAGCAGCGGCTTTTTGCACAGTATCACGCCGGGTTAGGCTTCCAGAGCCCCGGCTAAGCAATTTTACCGGGCCGCCCGGTTCTTTTTTTTTTAACCAGCCCGGTTCTTTTTACACTTCCAGCTGGAGCTCAGCAGCGGCTTTTTGGACAAGATCACGCCGTGTTAGGCTTCCAGAGCCCCGGCTAAGCAATTTTACCGGGTCGCCCGGTTCTTTTTTTTAACCAGCCCGGTTCTTTTTACACTTCCAGCTGGAGCTCAGCAGCGGCTTTTTGGACAAGATCACGCCGTGTTAGGCTTCCAGAGCCCCGGCTAAGCAATTTTACCGGGTCGCCCGGTTCTTTTTTTAACCAGCCCGGTTCTTTTTACACTTCCAGCTGGAGCTCAGCATCGTGTAAAACATAAACCAAACGATGAAATTGGTTATTTCTTCATGTATAATGATCAACTCGATACTCCCTAGCCCCCAACAGCCTTTTTTTTCATAACACTTTAACCAGAGTGACGGGAGAGCGGCATTTCAGAAAACGTGCTTATCTCGGCGAGAAAAAGCGATTTCGGCAATAAAATTTAAAACGCGTGTAAAACATAAACCAAACGATGAAATTGGTTATTTCTTCATGTATAATGATCAACTCGATACTCCCTAGCCCCCAACAGCCTTTTTTTTCATAACACTTTAACCAGAGTGACGGGAGAGCGGCATTTCAGAAAACGTGCTTATCTCGGCGAGAAAAAGCGATTTCGGCAATAAAATTTAAAACGCGTGTAAAACATAAACCAAACGATGAAATTGGTTATTTCTTCATGTATAATGATCAACTCGATACTCCCTAGCCCCCAACAGCCTTTTTTTTCATAACACTTTAACCAGAGTGACGGGAGAGCGGCATTTCAGAAAACGTGCTTATCTCGGCGAGAAAAAGCGATTTCGGCAATAAAATTTAAAACGCGTGTAAAACATAAACCAAACGATGAAATTGGTTATTTCTTCATGTATAATGATCAACTCGAGTCGAGCTCCAGGGAGAGAGGCTGATTTTTCGCTTTTTGAGGCCGACCGACGAACCGGCGCGGGGCGGACTCAAAAGCCCGCAGAGCCGTAGGCACTTAGAAAAGTTTCGCCTTTGGCTGTGAGCTCCAGGGGGAGAGGCTGGTTTTGCGTTATTTTAGGCCGGCTGGAGAACCGGCGCGGGTCGGACGCACAATCCCCGCAGAGCCGTGGGCACTTAGAACATTTTTGCCAAGTTGGCTCTGAGCGCCTGGTACCTAATATGGAAGTATAGAGGCCGACTTTCGGGCAAGATCACGCCGCGTTAGGCTTCCAGGACCCCGGCTAAGCAATTTTACCGGGCCGCCCGGTTCTTTTTTTGAACCAGCCCGGTTCTTTTTACACGTCCAGCTGGAGCTCAGCAGCGGCTTTTTGCGCAAGATCACGCCGGGTTAGGCTTCCAGGACCTCGGCTAAGCAATTCTACCGGGCCGCCCGGTTCTTTTTTTGAACCAGCCCGGTTCTTTTTACACTTCCAGCTGGAGCTCACGAGCGGCTTTTTGGACAAGATCACTCCGTGTTAGGCTTCCAGAGCCCCGGCTAAGCAATTTTACCGGCCCGCCCGGTTCTTTTTTTTAACCAGCCCGGTTCTTTTTACACTTCCAGCTGGAGCTCAGCAGCGGGTTTTTGGACAAGATCACGCCGTGTTAGGCTTCCAGAGCCCCGGCTAAGCAATTTTACAGGGTCGCCCGGTTCTTTTTTTTAACCAGCCCGGTTTTTTTTACACTTCCAGCTGGAGCTCAGCAGCGGCTTTTTGCACAGTATCACGCCGGGTTAGGCTTCCAGAGCCCCGGCTAAGCAATTTTACCGGGCCGCCCGGTTCTTTTTTTTTAACCAGCCCGGTTCTTTTTACACTTCCAGCTGGAGCTCAGCAGCGGCTTTTTGGACAAGATCACGCCGTGTTAGGCTTCCAGAGCCCCGGCTAAGCAATTTTACCGGGTCGCCCGGTTCTTTTTTTTAACCAGCCCGGTTCTTTTTACACTTCCAGCTGGAGCTCAGCAGCGGCTTTTTGGACAAGATCACGCCGTGTTAGGCTTCCAGAGCCCCGGCTAAGCAATTTTACCGGGTCGCCCGGTTCTTTTTTTAACCAGCCCGGTTCTTTTTACACTTCCAGCTGGAGCTCAGCATCGTGTAAAACATAAACCAAACGATGAAATTGGTTATTTCTTCATGTATAATGATCAACTCGATACTCCCTAGCCCCCAACAGCCTTTTTTTTCATAACACTTTAACCAGAGTGACGGGAGAGCGGCATTTCAGAAAACGTGCTTATCTCGGCGAGAAAAAGCGATTTCGGCAATAAAATTTAAAACGCGTGTAAAACATAAACCAAACGATGAAATTGGTTATTTCTTCATGTATAATGATCAACTCGATACTCCCTAGCCCCCAACAGCCTTTTTTTTCATAACACTTTAACCAGAGTGACGGGAGAGCGGCATTTCAGAAAACGTGCTTATCTCGGCGAGAAAAAGCGATTTCGGCAATAAAATTTAAAACGCGTGTAAAACATAAACCAAACGATGAAATTGGTTATTTCTTCATGTATAATGATCAACTCGATACTCCCTAGCCCCCAACAGCCTTTTTTTTCATAACACTTTAACCAGAGTGACGGGAGAGCGGCATTTCAGAAAACGTGCTTATCTCGGCGAGAAAAAGCGATTTCGGCAATAAAATTTAAAACGCGTGTAAAACATAAACCAAACGATGATATTGGTTATTTCTTCATGTATAATGATCAACTCGATACTCCCTAGCCCCCAACAGCCTTTTTTTTCATAACACTTTAACCAGAGTGACGGGAGAGCGGCATTTCAGAAAACGTGCTTATCTCGGCGAGAAAAAGCGATTTCGGCAATAAAATTTAAAACGCGTGTAAAACATAAACCAAACGATGAAATTGGTTATTTCTTCATGTATAATGATCAACTCGATACTCCCTAGCCCCCAACAGCCTTTTTTTTCATAACACTTTAACCAGAGTGACGGGAGAGCGGCATTTCAGAAAACGTGCTTATCTCGGCGAGAAAAAGCGATTTCGGCAATAAAATTTAAAACGCGTGTAAAACATAAACCAAACGATGAAATTGGTTATTTCTTCATGTATAATGATCAACTCGATACTCCCTAGCCCCCAACAGCCTTTTTTTTCATAACACTTTAACCAGAGTGACGGGAGAGCGGCATTTCAGAAAACGTGCTTATCTCGGCGAGAAAAAGCGATTTCGGCAATAACATTTAAAACGCGTGTAAAACATAAACCAAACGATGAAATTGGTTATTTCTTCATGTATAATGATCAACTCGATACTCCCTAGCCCCCAACAGCCTTTTTTTTCATAACACTTTAACCAGAGTGACGGGAGAGCGGCATTTCAGAAAACGTGCTTATCTCAGCGAGAAAAAGCGATTTCGGCAATAAAATTTAAAACGCGTGTAAAACATAAACCAAACGATGAAATTGGTTATTTCTTCATGTATAATGATCAACTCGATACTCCCTAGCCCCCAACAGCCTTTTTTTTCATAACACTTTAACCAGAGTGACGGGAGAGCGGCATTTCAGAAAACGTGCTTATCTCGGCGAGAAAAAGCGATTTCGGCAATAAAATTTAAAACGCGTGTAAAACATAAACCAAACGATGAAATTGGTTATTTCTTCATGTATAATGATCAACTCGATACTCCCTAGCCCCCAACAGCCTTTTTTTTCATAACACTTTAACCAGAGTGACGGGAGAGCGGCATTTCAGAAAACGTGCTTATCTCGGCGAGAAAAAGCGATTTCGGCAATAAAATTTAAAACGCGTGTAAAACATAAACCAAACGATGAAATTGGTTATTTCTTCATGTATAATGATCAACTCGATACTCCCTAGCCCCCAACAGCCTTTTTTTTCATAACACTTTAACCAGAGTGACGGGAGAGCGGCATTTCAGAAAACGTGCTTATCTCGGCGAGAAAAAGCGATTTCGGCAATAAAATTTAAAACGCGTGTAAAACATAAACCAAACGATGAAATTGGTTATTTCTTCATGTATAATGATCAACTCGAGTCGAGCTCCAGGGAGAGAGGCTGATTTTTCGCTTTTTGAGGCCGACCGACGAACCGGCGCGGGGCGGACTCAAAAGCCCGCAGAGCCGTAGGCACTTAGAAAAGTTTCGCCTTTGGCTGTGAGCTCCAGGGGGAGAGGCTGGTTTTGCGTTATTTTAGGCCGGCTGGAGAACCGGCGCGGGTCGGACGCACAATCCCCGCAGAGCCGTGGGCACTTAGAAAATTTTTGCCAAGTTGGCTCTGAGCGCCTGGTACCTAATATGGAAGTATAGAGGCCGACTTTCGGGCAAGATCACGCCGCGTTAGGCTTCCAGGACCCCGGCTAAGCAATTTTACCGGGCCGCCCGGTTCTTTTTTTGAACCAGCCCGGTTCTTTTTACACTTCCAGCTGGAGCTCAGCAGCGGCTTTTTGCGCAAGATCACGCCGGGTTAGGCTTCCAGGACCTCGGCTAAGCAATTCTACCGGGCCGCCCGGTTCTTTTTTTGAACCAGCCCGGTTCTTTTTACACTTCCAGCTGTAGCTCAAGAGCGGCTTTTTGGACAAGATCACGCCGTGTTAGGCTTCCAGAGCCCCGGCTAAGCAATTCTACCGGCCCGCCCGGTTCTTTTTTTTAACCAGCCCGGTTCTTTTTACACTTCCAGCTGGAGCTCAGCAGCGGGTTTTTGGACAAGATCACGCCCTGTTAGGCTTCCAGAGCCCCGGCTAAGCAATTTTACAGGGTCGCCCGGTTCTTTTTTTTAACCAGCCCGGTTTTTGTTACACTTCCAGCTGGAGCTCAGCAGCGGCTTTTTGCACAGTATCACGCCGGGTTAGGCTTCCAGAGCCCCGGCTAAGCAATTTTACCGGGCCGCCCGGTTCTTTTTTTTTTAACCAGCCCGGTTCTTTTTACACTTCCAGCTGGAGCTCAGCAGCGGCTTTTTGGACAAGATCACGCCGTGTTAGGCTTCCAGAGCCCCGGCTAAGCAATTTTACCGGGTCGCCCGGTTCTTTTTTTTAACCAGCCCGGTTCTTTTTACACTTCCAGCTGGAGCTCAGCAGCGGCTTTTTGGACAAGATCACGCCGTGTTAGGCTTCCAGAGCCCCGGCTAAGCAATTTTACCGGGTCGCCCGGTTCTTTTTTTAACCAGCCCGGTTCTTTTTACACTTCCAGCTGGAGCTCAGCATCGTGTAAAACATAAACCAAACGATGAAATTGGTTATTTCTTCATGTATAATGATCAACTCGATACTCCCTAGCCCCCAACAGCCTTTTTTTTCATAACACTTTAACCAGAGTGACGGGAGAGCGGCATTTCAGAAAACGTGCTTATCTCGGCGAGAAAAAGCGATTTCGGCAATAAAATTTAAAACGCGTGTAAAACATAAACCAAACGATGAAATTGGTTATTTCTTCATGTATAATGATCAACTCGATACTCCCTAGCCCCCAACAGCCTTTTTTTTCATAACACTTTAACCAGAGTGACGGGAGAGCGGCATTTCAGAAAACGTGCTTATCTCGGCGAGAAAAAGCGATTTCGGCAATAAAATTTAAAACGCGTGTAAAACATAAACCAAACGATGAAATTGGTTATTTCTTCATGTATAATGATCAACTCGATACTCCCTAGCCCCCAACAGCCTTTTTTTTCATAACACTTTAACCAGAGTGACGGGAGAGCGGCATTTCAGAAAACGTGCTTATCTCGGCGAGAAAAAGCGATTTCGGCAATAAAATTTAAAACGCGTGTAAAACATAAACCAAACGATGAAATTGGTTATTTCTTCATGTATAATGATCAACTCGAGTCGAGCTCCAGGGAGAGAGGCTGATTTTTCGCTTTTTGAGGCCGACCGACGAACCGGCGCGGGGCGGACTCAAAAGCCCGCAGAGCCGTAGGCACTTAGAAAAGTTTCGCCTTTGGCTGTGAGCTCCAGGGGGAGAGGCTGGTTTTGCGTTATTTTAGGCCGGCTGGAGAACCGGCGCGGGTCGGACGCACAATCCCCGCAGAGCCGTGGGCACTTAGAACATTTTTGCCAAGTTGGCTCTGAGCGCCTGGTACCTAATATGGAAGTATAGAGGCCGACTTTCGGGCAAGATCACGCCGCGTTAGGCTTCCAGGACCCCGGCTAAGCAATTTTACCGGGCCGCCCGGTTCTTTTTTTGAACCAGCCCGGTTCTTTTTACACGTCCAGCTGGAGCTCAGCAGCGGCTTTTTGCGCAAGATCACGCCGGGTTAGGCTTCCAGGACCTCGGCTAAGCAATTCTACCGGGCCGCCCGGTTCTTTTTTTGAACCAGCCCGGTTCTTTTTACACTTCCAGCTGGAGCTCACGAGCGGCTTTTTGGACAAGATCACTCCGTGTTAGGCTTCCAGAGCCCCGGCTAAGCAATTTTACCGGCCCGCCCGGTTCTTTTTTTTAACCAGCCCGGTTCTTTTTACACTTCCAGCTGGAGCTCAGCAGCGGGTTTTTGGACAAGATCACGCCGTGTTAGGCTTCCAGAGCCCCGGCTAAGCAATTTTACAGGGTCGCCCGGTTCTTTTTTTTAACCAGCCCGGTTTTTTTTACACTTCCAGCTGGAGCTCAGCAGCGGCTTTTTGCACAGTATCACGCCGGGTTAGGCTTCCAGAGCCCCGGCTAAGCAATTTTACCGGGCCGCCCGGTTCTTTTTTTTTAACCAGCCCGGTTCTTTTTACACTTCCAGCTGGAGCTCAGCAGCGGCTTTTTGGACAAGATCACGCCGTGTTAGGCTTCCAGAGCCCCGGCTAAGCAATTTTACCGGGTCGCCCGGTTCTTTTTTTTAACCAGCCCGGTTCTTTTTACACTTCCAGCTGGAGCTCAGCAGCGGCTTTTTGGACAAGATCACGCCGTGTTAGGCTTCCAGAGCCCCGGCTAAGCAATTTTACCGGGTCGCCCGGTTCTTTTTTTAACCAGCCCGGTTCTTTTTACACTTCCAGCTGGAGCTCAGCATCGTGTAAAACATAAACCAAACGATGAAATTGGTTATTTCTTCATGTATAATGATCAACTCGATACTCCCTAGCCCCCAACAGCCTTTTTTTTCATAACACTTTAACCAGAGTGACGGGAGAGCGGCATTTCAGAAAACGTGCTTATCTCGGCGAGAAAAAGCGATTTCGGCAATAAAATTTAAAACGCGTGTAAAACATAAACCAAACGATGAAATTGGTTATTTCTTCATGTATAATGATCAACTCGATACTCCCTAGCCCCCAACAGCCTTTTTTTTCATAACACTTTAACCAGAGTGACGGGAGAGCGGCATTTCAGAAAACGTGCTTATCTCGGCGAGAAAAAGCGATTTCGGCAATAAAATTTAAAACGCGTGTAAAACATAAACCAAACGATGAAATTGGTTATTTCTTCATGTATAATGATCAACTCGATACTCCCTAGCCCCCAACAGCCTTTTTTTTCATAACACTTTAACCAGAGTGACGGGAGAGCGGCATTTCAGAAAACGTGCTTATCTCAGCGAGAAAAAGGGATTTCGGCAATAAAATTTTAAACGCGTGTAAAACATAAACCAAACGATGAAATTGGTTATTTCTTCATGTATAATGATCAACTCGATACTCCCTAGCCCCCAACAGCCTTTTTTTTCATAACACTTTAACCAGAGTGACGGGAGAGCGGCATTTCAGAAAACGTGCTTATCTCGGCGAGAAAAAGCGATTTCGGCAATAAAATTTAAAACGCGTGTAAAACATAAACCAAACGATGAAATTGGTTATTTCTTCATGTATAATGATCAACTCGATACTCCCTAGCCCCCAACAGCCTTTTTTTTCATAACACTTTAACCAGAGTGACGGGAGAGCGGCATTTCAGAAAACGTGCTTATCTCGGCGAGAAAAAGCGATTTCGGCAATAAAATTTAAAACGCGTGTAAAACATAAACCAAACGATGAAATTGGTTATTTCTTCATGTATAATGATCAACTCGATACTCCCTAGCCCCCAACAGCCTTTTTTTTCATAACACTTTAACCAGAGTGACGGGAGAGCGGCATTTCAGAAAACGTGCTTATCTCGGCGAGAAAAAGCGATTTCGGCAATAAAATTTAAAACGCGTGTAAAACATAAACCAAACGATGAAATTGGTTATTTCTTCATGTATAATGATCAACTCGAGTCGAGCTCCAGGGAGAGAGGCTGATTTTTCGCTTTTTGAGGCCGACCGACGAACCGGCGCGGGGCGGACTCAAAAGCCCGCAGAGCCGTAGGCACTTAGAAAAGTTTCGCCTTTGGCTGTGAGCTCCAGGGGGAGAGGCTGGTTTTGCGTTATTTTAGGCCGGCTGTAGAACCGGCGCGGGTCGGACGCACAATCCCCGCAGAGCCGTGGGCACTTAGAAAATTTTTGCCAAGTTGGCTCTGAGCGCCTGGTACCTAATATGGAAGTATAGAGGCCGACTTTCGGGCAAGATCATGCCGCGTTAGGCTTCCAGGACCCCGGCTAAGCAATTTTACCGGGCCGCCCGGTTCTTTTTTTGAACCAGCCCGGTTCTTTTTACACGTCCAGCTGGAGCTCAGCAGCGGCTTTTTGCGCAAGATCACGCCGGGTTAGGCTTCCAGGACCTCGGCTAAGCAATTCTACCGGGACGCCCGGTTCTTTTTTTGAACCAGCCCGGTTCTTTTTACACTTCCAGCTGGAGCTCACGAGCGGCTTTTTGGACAAGATCACGCCGTGTTAGGCTTCCAGAGCCCCGGCTAAGCAATTTTACCGGCCCGCCCGGTTCTTTTTTTTAACCAGCCCGGTTCTTTTTACACTTCCAGCTGGAGCTCAGCAGCGGGTTTTTGGACAAGATCACGCCGTGTTAGGCTTCCAGAGCCCCGGCTAAGCAATTTTACAGGGTCGCCCGGTTCTTTTTTTTAACCAGCCCGGTTTTTTTTACACTTCCAGCTGGAGCTCAGCAGCGGCTTTTTGCACAGTATCACGCCGGGTTAGGCTTCCAGAGCCCCGGCTAAGCAATTTTACCGGGCCGCCCGGTTCTTTTTTTTTAACCAGCCCGGTTCTTTTTACACTTCCAGCTGGAGCTCAGCAGCGGCTTTTTGGACAAGATCACGCCGTGTTAGGCTTCCAGAGCCCCGGCTAAGCAATTTTACCGGGTCGCCCGGTTCTTTTTTTTAACCAGCCCGGTTCTTTTTACACTTCCAGCTGGAGCTCAGCAGCGGCTTTTTGGACAAGATCACGCCGTGTTAGGCTTCCAGAGCCCCGGCTAAGCAATTTTACCGGGTCGCCCGGTTCTTTTTTTAACCAGCCCGGTTCTTTTTACACTTCCAGCTGGAGCTCAGCATCGTGTAAAACATAAACCAAACGATGAAATTGGTTATTTCTTCATGTATAATGATCAACTCGATACTCCCTAGCCCCCAACAGCCTTTTTTTTCATAACACTTTAACCAGAGTGACGGGAGAGCGGCATTTCAGAAAACGTGCTTATCTCGGCGAGAAAAAGCGATTTCGGCAATAAAATTTAAAACGCGTGTAAAACATAAACCAAACAATGAAATTGGTTATTTCTTCATGTATAATGATCAACTCGATACTCCCTAGCCCCCAACAGCCTTTTTTTTTCATAACACTTTAACCAGAGTGACGGGAGAGCGGCATTTCAGAAAACGTGCTTATCTCAGCGAGAAAAAGCGATTTCGGCAATAAAATTTAAAACGCGTGTAAAACATAAACCAAACGATGAAATTGGTTATTTCTTCATGTATAATGATCAACTCGATACTCCCTAGCCCCCAACAGCCTTTTTTTTCATAACACTTTAACCAGAGTGACGGGAGAGCGGCATTTCAGAAAACGTGCTTATCTCGGCGAGAAAAAGCGATTTCGGCAATAAAATTTAAAACGCGTGTAAAACATAAACCAAACGATGAAATTGGTTATTTCTTCATGTATAATGATCAACTCGATACTCCCTAGCCCCCAACAGCCTTTTTTTTCATAACACTTTAACCAGAGTGACGGGAGAGCGGCATTTCAGAAAACGTGCTTATCTCGGCGAGAAAAAGCGATTTCGGCAATAAAATTTAAAACGCGTGTAAAACATAAACCAAACGATGAAATTGGTTATTTCTTCATGTATAATGATCAACTCGATACTCCCTAGCCCCCAACAGCCTTTTTTTTCATAACACTTTAACCAGAGTGACGGGAGAGCGGCATTTCAGAAAACGTGCTTATCTCGGCGAGAAAAAGCGATTTCGGCAATAAAATTTAAAACGCGTGTAAAACATAAACCAAACGATGAAATTGGTTATTTCTTCATGTATAATGATCAACTCGATACTCCCTAGCCCCCAACAGCCTTTTTTTTCATAACACTTTAACCAGAGTGACGGGAGAGCGGCATTTCAGAAAACGTGCTTATCTCGGCGAGAAAAAGCGATTTCGGCAATAAAATTTAAAACGCGTGTAAAACATAAACCAAACGATGAAATTGGTTATTTCTTCATGTATAATGATCAACTCGATACTCCCTAGCCCCCAACAGCCTTTTTTTTCATAACACTTTAACCAGAGTGACGGGAGAGCGGCATTTCAGAAAACGTGCTTATCTCGGCGAGAAAAAGCGATTTCGGCAATAAAATTTAAAACGCGTGTAAAACATAAACCAAACGATGAAATTGGTTATTTCTTCATGTATAATGATCAACTCGATACTCCCTAGCCCCCAACAGCCTTTTTTTTCATAACACTTTAACCAGAGTGACGGGAGAGCGGCATTTCAGAAAACGTGCTTATCTCGGCGAGAAAAAGCGATTTCGGCAATAAAATTTAAAACGCGTGTAAAACATAAACCAAACGATGAAATTGGTTATTTCTTCATGTATAATGATCAACTCGATACTCCCTAGCCCCCAACAGCCTTTTTTTTCATAACACTTTAACCAGAGTGACGGGAGAGCGGCATTTCAGAAAACGTGCTTATCTCGGCGAGAAAAAGCGATTTCGGCAATAAAATTTAAAACGCGTGTAAAACATAAACCAAACGATGAAATTGGTTATTTCTTCATGTATAATGATGAACTCGATACTCCCTAGCCCCCAACAGCCTTTTTTTTCATAACACTTTAACCAGAGTGACGGGAGAGCGGCATTTCAGAAAACGTGCTTATCTCGGCGAGAAAAAGCGATTTCGGCAATAAAATTTAAAACGCGTGTAAAACATAAACCAAACGATGAAATTGGTTATTTCTTCATGTATAATGATCAACTCGATACTCCCTAGCCCCCAACAGCCTTTTTTTTCATAACACTTTAACCAGAGTGACGGGAGAGCGGCTTTTCAGAAAACGTGCTTATCTCGGCGAGAAAAAGCGATTTCGGCAATAAAATTTAAAACGCGTGTAAAACATAAACCAAACGATGAAATTGGTTATTTCTTCATGTATAATGATCAACTCGATACTCCCTAGCCCCCAACAGCCTTTTTTTTCATAACACTTTAACCAGAGTGACGGGAGAGCGGCATTTCAGAAAACGTGCTTATCTCGGCGAGGAAAAAGCGATTTCGGCAATAAAATTTAAAACGCGTGTAAAACATAAACCAAACGATGAAATTGGTTATTTCTTCATGTATAATGATCAACTCGATACTCCCTAGCCCCCAACAGCATTTTTTTTCATAACACTTTAACCAGAGTGACGGGAGAGCGGCATTTCAGAAAACGTGCTTATCTCGGCGAGAAAAAGCGATTTCGGCAATAAAATTTAAAACGCGTGTAAAACATAAACCAAACGATGAAATTGCTTATTTCTTCATGTATAATGATCAACTCGATACTCCCTAGCCCCCAACAGCCTTTTTTTTCATAACACTTTAACCAGAGTGACGGGAGAGTGGCATTTCAGAAAACGTGCTTATCTCGGCGAGAAAAAGCGATTTCGGCAATACAATTTAAAACGCGTGTAAAACATAAACCAAACGATGAAATTGCTTATTTCTTCATGTATAATGATCAACTCGATACTCCCTAGCCCCCAACAGCCTTTTTTTTCATAACACTTTAACCAGAGTGACGGGAGAGCGGCATTTCAGAAAACGTGCTTATCTCGGCGAGAAAAAGCGATTTCGGCAATAAAATTTAAAACGCGTGTAAAACATAAACCAAACGATGAAATTGGTTATTTCTTCATGTATAATGATCAACTCGATACTCCCTAGCCCCCAACAGCCTTTTTTTTCATAACACTTTAACCAGAGTGACGGGAGAGCGGCATTTCAGAAAACGTGCTTATCTCGGCGAGAAAAAGCGATTTCGGCAATAAAATTTAAAACGCGTGTAAAACATAAACCAAACGATGAAATTGGTTATTTCTTCATGTATAATGATCAACTCGATACTCCCTAGCCCCCAACAGCCTTTTTTTTCATAACACTTTAACCAGAGTGACGGGAGAGCGGCATTTCAGAAAACGTGCTTATCTCGGCGAGAAAAAGCGATTTCGGCAATAAAATTTAAAACGCGTGTAAAACATAAACCAAACGATGAAATTGGTTATTTCTTCATGTATAATGATCAACTCGATACTCCCTAGCCCCCAACAGCCTTTTTTTTCATAACACTTTAACCAGAGTGACGGGAGAGCGGCATTTCAGAAAACGTGCTTATCTCGGCGAGAAAAAGCGATTTCGGCAATAAAATTTAAAACGCGTGTAAAACATAAACCAAACGATGAAATTGGTTATTTCTTCATGTATAATGATCAACTCGATACTCCCTAGCCCCCAACAGCCTTTTTTTTCATAACACTTTAACCAGAGTGACGGGAGAGCGGCATTTCAGAAAACGTGCTTATCTCGGCGAGAAAAAGCGATTTCGGCAATAAAATTTAAAACGCGTGTAAAACATAAACCAAACGATGAAATTGGTTATTTCTTCATGTATAATGATCAACTCGATACTCCCTAGCCCCCAACAGCCTTTTTTTTCATAACACTTTAACCAGAGTGACGGGAGAGCGGCATTTCAGAAAACGTGCTTATCTCGGCGAGAAAAAGCGATTTCGGCAATAAAATTTAAAACGCGTGTAAAACATAAACCAAACGATGAAATTGGTTATTTCTTCATGTATAATGATCAACTCGATACTCCCTAGCCCCCAACAGCCTTTTTTTTCATAACACTTTAACCAGAGTGACGGGAGAGCGGCATTTCAGAAAACGTGCTTATCTCGGCGAGAAAAAGCGATTTCGGCAATAAAATTTAAAACGCGTGTAAAACATAAACCAAACGATGAAATTGGTTATTTCTTCATGTATAATGATCAACTCGATACTCCCTAGCCCCCAACAGCCTTTTTTTTCATAACACTTTAACCAGAGTGACGGGAGAGCGGCATTTCAGAAAACGTGCTTATCTCGGCGAGAAAAAGCGATTTCGGCAATAAAATTTAAAACGCGTGTAAAACATAAACCAAACGATGAAATTGGTTATTTCTTCATGTATAATGATCAACTCGATACTCCCTAGCCCCCAACAGCCTTTTTTTTCATAACACTTTAACCAGAGTGACGGGAGAGCGGCATTTCAGAAAACGTGCTTATCTCGGCGAGAAAAAGCGATTTCGGCAATAAAATTTAAAACGCGTGTAAAACATAAACCAAACGATGAAATTGGTTATTTCTTCATGTATAATGATCAACTCGATACTCCCTAGCCCCCAACAGCCTTTTTTTTCATAACACTTTAACCAGAGTGACGGGAGAGCGGCATTTCAGAAAACGTGCTTATCTCGGCGAGAAAAAGCGATTTCGGCAATAAAATTTAAAACGCGTGTAAAACATAAACCAAACGATGAAATTGGTTATTTCTTCATGTATAATGATCAACTCGATACTCCCTAGCCCCCAACAGCCTTTTTTTTCATAACACTTTAACCAGAGTGACGGGAGAGCGGCATTTCAGAAAACGTGCTTATCTCGGCGAGAAAAAGCGATTTCGGCAATAAAATTTAAAACGCGTGTAAAACATAAACCAAACGATGAAATTGGTTATTTCTTCATGTATAATGATCAACTCGATACTCCCTAGCCCCCAACAGCCTTTTTTTTCATAACACTTAACCAGAGTGACGGGAGAGCGGCATTTCAGAAAACGTGCTTATCTCGGCGAGAAAAAGCGATTTCGGCAATAAAATTTAAAACGCGTGTAAAACATAAACCAAACGATGAAATTGGTTATTTCTTCATGTATAATGATCAACTCGATACTCCCTAGCCCCCAACAGCCTTTTTTTTCATAACACTTTAACCAGAGTGACGGGAGAGCGGCATTTCAGAAAACGTGCTTATCTCGGCGAGAAAAAGCGATTTCGGCAATAAAATTTAAAACGCGTGTAAAACATAAACCAAACGATGAAATTGGTTATTTCTTCATGTATAATGATCAACTCGATACTCCCTAGCCCCCAACAGCCTTTTTTTTCATAACACTTTAACCAGAGTGACGGGAGAGCGGCATTTCAGAAAACGTGCTTATCTCGGCGAGAAAAAGCGATTTCGGCAATAAAATTTAAAACGCGTGTAAAACATAAACCAAACGATGAAATTGGTTATTTCTTCATGTATAATGATCAACTCGATACTCCCTAGCCCCCAACAGCCTTTTTTTTCATAACACTTTAACCAGAGTGACGGGAGAGCGGCATTTCAGAAAACGTGCTTATCTCGGCGAGAAAAAGCGATTTCGGCAATAAAATTTAAAACGCGTGTAAAACATAAACCAAACGATGAAATTGGTTATTTCTTCATGTATAATGATCAACTCGATACTCCCTAGCCCCCAACAGCCTTTTTTTTCATAACACTTTAACCAGAGTGACGGGAGAGCGGCATTTCAGAAAACGTGCTTATCTCGGCGAGAAAAAGCGATTTCGGCAATAAAATTTAAAACGCGTGTAAAACATAAACCAAACGATGAAATTGGTTATTTCTTCATGTATAATGATCAACTCGATACTCCCTAGCCCCCAACAGCCTTTTTTTTCATAACACTTTAACCAGAGTGACGGGAGAGCGGCATTTCAGAAAACGTGCTTATCTCGGCGAGAAAAAGCGATTTCGGCAATAAAATTTAAAACGCGTGTAAAACATAAACCAAACGATGAAATTGGTTATTTCTTCATGTATAATGATCAACTCGATACTCCCTAGCCCCCAACAGCCTTTTTTTTCATAACACTTTAACCAGAGTGACGGGAGAGCGGCATTTCAGAAAACGTGCTTATCTCGGCGAGAAAAAGCGATTTCGGCAATAAAATTTAAAACGCGTGTAAAACATAAACCAAACGATGAAATTGGTTATTTCTTCATGTATAATGATCAACTCGATACTCCCTAGCCCCCAACAGCCTTTTTTTTCATAACACTTTAACCAGAGTGACGGGAGAGCGGCATTTCAGAAAACGTGCTTATCTCGGCGAGAAAAAGCGATTTCGGCAATAAAATTTAAAACGCGTGTAAAACATAAACCAAACGATGAAATTGGTTATTTCTTCATGTATAATGATCAACTCGATACTCCCTAGCCCCCAACAGCCTTTTTTTTCATAACACTTTAACCAGAGTGACGGGAGAGCGGCATTTCAGAAAACGTGCTTATCTCGGCGAGAAAAAGCGATTTCGGCAATAAAATTTAAAACGCGTGTAAAACATAAACCAAACGATGAAATTGGTTATTTCTTCATGTATAATGATCAACTCGATACTCCCTAGCCCCCAACAGCCTTTTTTTTCATAACACTTTAACCAGAGTGACGGGAGAGCGGCATTTCAGAAAACGTGCTTATCTCGGCGAGAAAAAGCGATTTCGGCAATAAAATTTAAAACGCGTGTAAAACATAAACCAAACGATGAAATTGGTTATTTCTTCATGTATAATGATCAACTCGATACTCCCTAGCCCCCAACAGCCTTTTTTTTCATAACACTTTAACCAGAGTGACGGGAGAGCGGCATTTCAGAAAACGTGCTTATCTCGGCGAGAAAAAGCGATTTCGGCAATAAAATTTAAAACGCGTGTAAAACATAAACCAAACGATGAAATTGGTTATTTCTTCATGTATAATGATCAACTCGATACTCCCTAGCCCCCAACAGCCTTTTTTTTCATAACACTTTAACCAGAGTGACGGGAGAGCGGCATTTCAGAAAACGTGCTTATCTCGGCGAGAAAAAGCGATTTCGGCAATAAAATTTAAAACGCGTGTAAAACATAAACCAAACGATGAAATTGGTTATTTCTTCATGTATAATGATCAACTCGATACTCCCTAGCCCCCAACAGCCTTTTTTTTCATAACACTTTAACCAGAGTGACGGGAGAGCGGCATTTCAGAAAACGTGCTTATCTCGGCGAGAAAAAGCGATTTCGGCAATAAAATTTAAAACGCGTGTAAAACATAAACCAAACGATGAAATTGGTTATTTCTTCATGTATAATGATCAACTCGATACTCCCTAGCCCCCAACAGCCTTTTTTTTCATAACACTTTAACCAGAGTGACGGGAGAGCGGCATTTCAGAAAACGTGCTTATCTCGGCGAGAAAAAGCGATTTCGGCAATAAAATTTAAAACGCGTGTAAAACATAAACCAAACGATGAAATTGGTTATTTCTTCATGTATAATGATCAACTCGATACTCCCTAGCCCCCAACAGCCTTTTTTTTCATAACACTTTAACCAGAGTGACGGGAGAGCGGCATTTCAGAAAACGTGCTTATCTCGGCGAGAAAAAGCGATTTCGGCAATAAAATTTAAAACGCGTGTAAAACATAAACCAAACGATGAAATTGGTTATTTCTTCATGTATAATGATCAACTCGATACTCCCTAGCCCCCAACAGCCTTTTTTTTCATAACACTTTAACCAGAGTGACGGGAGAGCGGCATTTCAGAAAACGTGCTTATCTCGGCGAGAAAAAGCGATTTCGGCAATAAAATTTAAAACGCGTGTAAAACATAAACCAAACGATGAAATTGGTTATTTCTTCATGTATAATGATCAACTCGATACTCCCTAGCCCCCAACAGCCTTTTTTTTCATAACACTTTAACCAGAGTGACGGGAGAGCGGCATTTCAGAAAACGTGCTTATCTCGGCGAGAAAAAGCGATTTCGGCAATAAAATTTAAAACGCGTGTAAAACATAAACCAAACGATGAAATTGGTTATTTCTTCATGTATAATGATCAACTCGATACTCCCTAGCCCCCAACAGCCTTTTTTTTCATAACACTTTAACCAGAGTGACGGGAGAGCGGCATTTCAGAAAACGTGCTTATCTCGGCGAGAAAAAGCGATTTCGGCAATAAAATTTAAAACGCGTGTAAAACATAAACCAAACGATGAAATTGGTTATTTCTTCATGTATAATGATCAACTCGATACTCCCTAGCCCCCAACAGCCTTTTTTTTCATAACACTTTAACCAGAGTGACGGGAGAGCGGCATTTCAGAAAACGTGCTTATCTCGGCGAGAAAAAGCGATTTCGGCAATAAAATTTAAAACGCGTGTAAAACATAAACCAAACGATGAAATTGGTTATTTCTTCATGTATAATGATCAACTCGATACTCCCTAGCCCCCAACAGCCTTTTTTTTCATAACACTTTAACCAGAGTGACGGGAGAGCGGCATTTCAGAAAACGTGCTTATCTCGGCGAGAAAAAGCGATTTCGGCAATAAAATTTAAAACGCGTGTAAAACATAAACCAAACGATGAAATTGGTTATTTCTTCATGTATAATGATCAACTCGATACTCCCTAGCCCCCAACAGCCTTTTTTTTCATAACACTTTAACCAGAGTGACGGGAGAGCGGCATTTCAGAAAACGTGCTTATCTCGGCGAGAAAAAGCGATTTCGGCAATAAAATTTAAAACGCGTGTAAAACATAAACCAAACGATGAAATTGGTTATTTCTTCATGTATAATGATCAACTCGATACTCCCTAGCCCCCAACAGCCTTTTTTTTCATAACACTTTAACCAGAGTGACGGGAGAGCGGCATTTCAGAAAACGTGCTTATCTCGGCGAGAAAAAGCGATTTCGGCAATAAAATTTAAAACGCGTGTAAAACATAAACCAAACGATGAAATTGGTTATTTCTTCATGTATAATGATCAACTCGATACTCCCTAGCCCCCAACAGCCTTTTTTTTCATAACACTTTAACCAGAGTGACGGGAGAGCGGCATTTCAGAAAACGTGCTTATCTCGGCGAGAAAAAGCGATTTCGGCAATAAAATTTAAAACGCGTGTAAAACATAAACCAAACGATGAAATTGGTTATTTCTTCATGTATAATGATCAACTCGATACTCCCTAGCCCCCAACAGCCTTTTTTTTCATAACACTTTAACCAGAGTGACGGGAGAGCGGCATTTCAGAAAACGTGCTTATCTCGGCGAGAAAAAGCGATTTCGGCAATAAAATTTAAAACGCGTGTAAAACATAAACCAAACGATGAAATTGGTTATTTCTTCATGTATAATGATCAACTCGATACTCCCTAGCCCCCAACAGCCTTTTTTTTCATAACACTTTAACCAGAGTGACGGGAGAGCGGCATTTCAGAAAACGTGCTTATCTCGGCGAGAAAAAGCGATTTCGGCAATAAAATTTAAAACGCGTGTAAAACATAAACCAAACGATGAAATTGGTTATTTCTTCATGTATAATGATCAACTCGATACTCCCTAGCCCCCAACAGCCTTTTTTTTCATAACACTTTAACCAGAGTGACGGGAGAGCGGCATTTCAGAAAACGTGCTTATCTCGGCGAGAAAAAGCGATTTCGGCAATAAAATTTAAAACGCGTGTAAAACATAAACCAAACGATGAAATTGGTTATTTCTTCATGTATAATGATCAACTCGATACTCCCTAGCCCCCAACAGCCTTTTTTTTCATAACACTTTAACCAGAGTGACGGGAGAGCGGCATTTCAGAAAACGTGCTTATCTCGGCGAGAAAAAGCGATTTCGGCAATAAAATTTAAAACGCGTGTAAAACATAAACCAAACGATGAAATTGGTTATTTCTTCATGTATAATGATCAACTCGATACTCCCTAGCCCCCAACAGCCTTTTTTTTCATAACACTTTAACCAGAGTGACGGGAGAGCGGCATTTCAGAAAACGTGCTTATCTCGGCGAGAAAAAGCGATTTCGGCAATAAAATTTAAAACGCGTGTAAAACATAAACCAAACGATGAAATTGGTTATTTCTTCATGTATAATGATCAACTCGATACTCCCTAGCCCCCAACAGCCTTTTTTTTCATAACACTTTAACCAGAGTGACGGGAGAGCGGCATTTCAGAAAACGTGCTTATCTCGGCGAGAAAAAGCGATTTCGGCAATAAAATTTAAAACGCGTGTAAAACATAAACCAAACGATGAAATTGGTTATTTCTTCATGTATAATGATCAACTCGATACTCCCTAGCCCCCAACAGCCTTTTTTTTCATAACACTTTAACCAGAGTGACGGGAGAGCGGCATTTCAGAAAACGTGCTTATCTCGGCGAGAAAAAGCGATTTCGGCAATAAAATTTAAAACGCGTGTAAAACATAAACCAAACGATGAAATTGGTTATTTCTTCATGTATAATGATCAACTCGATACTCCCTAGCCCCCAACAGCCTTTTTTTTCATAACACTTTAACCAGAGTGACGGGAGAGCGGCATTTCAGAAAACGTGCTTATCTCGGCGAGAAAAAGCGATTTCGGCAATAAAATTTAAAACGCGTGTAAAACATAAACCAAACGATGAAATTGGTTATTTCTTCATGTATAATGATCAACTCGATACTCCCTAGCCCCCAACAGCCTTTTTTTTCATAACACTTTAACCAGAGTGACGGGAGAGCGGCATTTCAGAAAACGTGCTTATCTCGGCGAGAAAAAGCGATTTCGGCAATAAAATTTAAAACGCGTGTAAAACATAAACCAAACGATGAAATTGGTTATTTCTTCATGTATAATGATCAACTCGATACTCCCTAGCCCCCAACAGCCTTTTTTTTCATAACACTTTAACCAGAGTGACGGGAGAGCGGCATTTCAGAAAACGTGCTTATCTCGGCGAGAAAAAGCGATTTCGGCAATAAAATTTAAAACGCGTGTAAAACATAAACCAAACGATGAAATTGGTTATTTCTTCATGTATAATGATCAACTCGATACTCCCTAGCCCCCAACAGCCTTTTTTTTCATAACACTTTAACCAGAGTGACGGGAGAGCGGCATTTCAGAAAACGTGCTTATCTCGGCGAGAAAAAGCGATTTCGGCAATAAAATTTAAAACGCGTGTAAAACATAAACCAAACGATGAAATTGGTTATTTCTTCATGTATAATGATCAACTCGATACTCCCTAGCCCCCAACAGCCTTTTTTTTCATAACACTTTAACCAGAGTGACGGGAGAGCGGCATTTCAGAAAACGTGCTTATCTCGGCGAGAAAAAGCGATTTCGGCAATAAAATTTAAAACGCGTGTAAAACATAAACCAAACGATGAAATTGGTTATTTCTTCATGTATAATGATCAACTCGATACTCCCTAGCCCCCAACAGCCTTTTTTTTCATAACACTTTAACCAGAGTGACGGGAGAGCGGCATTTCAGAAAACGTGCTTATCTCGGCGAGAAAAAGCGATTTCGGCAATAAAATTTAAAACGCGTGTAAAACATAAACCAAACGATGAAATTGGTTATTTCTTCATGTATAATGATCAACTCGATACTCCCTAGCCCCCAACAGCCTTTTTTTTCATAACACTTTAACCAGAGTGACGGGAGAGCGGCATTTCAGAAAACGTGCTTATCTCGGCGAGAAAAAGCGATTTCGGCAATAAAATTTAAAACGCGTGTAAAACATAAACCAAACGATGAAATTGGTTATTTCTTCATGTATAATGATCAACTCGATACTCCCTAGCCCCCAACAGCCTTTTTTTTCATAACACTTTAACCAGAGTGACGGGAGAGCGGCATTTCAGAAAACGTGCTTATCTCGGCGAGAAAAAGCGATTTCGGCAATAAAATTTAAAACGCGTGTAAAACATAAACCAAACGATGAAATTGGTTATTTCTTCATGTATAATGATCAACTCGATACTCCCTAGCCCCCAACAGCCTTTTTTTTCATAACACTTTAACCAGAGTGACGGGAGAGCGGCATTTCAGAAAACGTGCTTATCTCGGCGAGAAAAAGCGATTTCGGCAATAAAATTTAAAACGCGTGTAAAACATAAACCAAACGATGAAATTGGTTATTTCTTCATGTATAATGATCAACTCGATACTCCCTAGCCCCCAACAGCCTTTATTTTCATAACACTTTAACCAGAGTGACGGGAGAGCGGCATTTCAGAAAACGTGCTTATCTCGGCGAGAAAAAGCGATTTCGGCAATAAAATTTAAAACGCGTGTAAAACATAAACCAAACGATGAAATTGGTTATTTCTTCATGTATAATGATCAACTCGATACTCCCTAGCCGCCAACAGCCTTTTTTTTCATAACACTTTAACCAGAGTGACGGGAGAGCGGCATTTCAGAAAACGTGCTTATCTCGGCGAGAAAAAGCGATTTCGGCAATAAAATTTAAAACGCGTGTAAAACATAAACCAAACGATGAAATTGGTTATTTCTTCATGTATAATGATCAACTCGATACTCCCTAGCCCCCAACAGCCTTTTTTTTCATAACACTTTAACCAGAGTGACGGGAGAGCGGCATTTCAGAAAACGTGCTTATCTCGGCGAGAAAAAGCGATTTCGGCAATAAAATTTAAAACGCGTGTAAAACATAAACCAAACGATGAAATTGGTTATTTCTTCATGTATAATGATCAACTCGATACTCCCTAGCCCCCAACAGCCTTTTTTTTCATAACACTTTAACCAGAGTGACGGGAGAGCGGCATTTCAGAAAACGTGCTTATCTCGGCGAGAAAAAGCGATTTCGGCAATAAAATTTAAAACGCGTGTAAAACATAAACCAAACGATGAAATTGGTTATTTCTTCATGTATAATGATCAACTCGATACTCCCTAGCCCCCAACAGCCTTTTTTTTCATAACACTTTAACCAGAGTGACGGGAGAGCGGCATTTCAGAAAACGTGCTTATCTCGGCGAGAAAAAGCGATTTCGGCAATAAAATTTAAAACGCGTGTAAAACATAAACCAAACGATGAAATTGGTTATTTCTTCATGTATAATGATCAACTCGATACTCCCTAGCCCCCAACAGCCTTTTTTTTCATAACACTTTAACCAGAGTGACGGGAGAGCGGCATTTCAGAAAACGTGCTTATCTCGGCGAGAAAAAGCAATTTCGGCAATAAAATTTAAAACGCGTGTAAAACATAAACCAAACGATGAAATTGGTTATTTCTTCATGTATAATGATCAACTCGATACTCCCTAGCCCCCAACAGCCTTTTTTTTCATAACACTTTAACCAGAGTGACGGGAGAGCGGCATTTCAGAAAACGTGCTTATCTCGGCGAGAAAAAGCGATTTCGGCAATAAAATTTAAAACGCGTGTAAAACATAAACCAAACGATGAAATTGGTTATTTCTTCATGTATAATGATCAACTCGATACTCCCTAGCCCCCAACAGCCTTTTTTTTCATAACACTTTAACCAGAGTGACGGGAGAGCGGCATTTCAGAAAACGTGCTTATCTCGGCGAGAAAAAGCGATTTCGGCAATAAAATTTAAAACGCGTGTAAAACATAAACCAAACGATGAAATTGGTTATTTCTTCATGTATAATGATCAACTCGATACTCCCTAGCCCCCAACAGCCTTTTTTTTCATAACACTTTAACCAGAGTGACGGGAGAGCGGCATTTCAGAAAACGTGCTTATCTCGGCGAGAAAAAGCGATTTCGGCAATAAAATTTAAAACGCGTGTAAAACATAAACCAAACGATGAAATTGGTTATTTCTTCATGTATAATGATCAACTCGATACTCCCTAGCCCCCAACAGCCTTTATTTTCATAACACTTTAACCAGAGTGACGGGAGAGCGGCATTTCAGAAAACGTGCTTATCTCGGCGAGAAAAAGCGATTTCGGCAATAAAATTTAAAACGCGTGTAAAACATAAACCAAACGATGAAATTGGTTATTTCTTCATGTATAATGATCAACTCGAGTCGAGCTCCAGGGAGAGAGGCTGATTTTTCGCTTTTTGAGGCCGACCGACGAACCGGCGCGGGGCGGACTCAAAAGCCCGCAGAGCCGTAGGCACTTAGAAAAGTTTCGCCTTTGGCTGTGAGCTCCAGGGGGAGAGGCTGGTTTTGCGTTATTTTAGGCCGGCTGGAGAACCGGCGCGGGTCGGACGCACAATCCCCGCAGAGCCGTGGGCACTTAGAAAATTTTTGCCAAGTTGGCTCTGAGCGCCTGGTACCTAATATGGAAGTATAGAGGCCGACTTTCGGGCAAGATCACGCCGCGTTAGGCTTCCAGGACCCCGGCTAAGCAATTTTACCGGGCCGCCCGGTTCTTTTTTTGAACCAGCCCGGTTCTTTTTACACTTCCAGCTGGAGCTCAGCAGCGGCTTTTTGCGCAAGATCACGCCGGGTTAGGCTTCCGGGACCTCGGCTAAGCAATTCTACCGGGCCGCCCGGTTCTTTTTTTGAACCAGCCCGGTTCTTTTTACACTTCCAGCTGTAGCTCACGAGCGGCTTTTTGGACAAGATCACGCCGTGTTAGGCTTCCAGAGCCCCGGCTAAGCAATTTTACCGGCCCGCCCGGTTCTTTTTTTTAACCAGCCCGGTTCTTTTTACACTTCCAGATGGAGCTCAGCAGCGGGTTTTTGGACAAGATCACGCCGTGTTAGGCTTCCAGAGCCCCGGCTAAGCAATTTTACAGGGTCGCCCGGTTCTTTTTTTTAACCAGCCCGGTTTTTGTTACACTTCCAGCTGGAGCTCAGCAGCGGCTTTTTGCACAGTATCACGCCGGGTTAGGCTTCCAGAGCCCCGGCTAAGCAATTTTACCGGGCCGCCCGGTTCTTTTTTTTTAACCAGCCCGGTTCTTTTTACACTTCCAGCTGGAGCTCAGCAGCGGCTTTTTGGACAAGATCACGCCGTGTTAGGCTTCCAGAGCCCCGGCTAAGCAATTTTACCGGGTCGCCCGGTTCTTTTTTTTAACCAGCCCGGTTCTTTTTACACTTCCAGCTGGAGCTCAGCAGCGGCTTTTTGGACAAGATCACGCCGTGTTAGGCTTCCAGAGCCCCGGCTAAGCAATTTTACCGGGTCGCCCGGTTCTTTTTTTAACCAGCCCGGTTCTTTTTACACTTCCAGCTGGAGCTCAGCATCGTGTAAAACATAAACCAAACGATGAAATTGGTTATTTCTTCATGTATAATGATCAACTCGATACTCCCTAGCCCCCAACAGCCTTTTTTTTCATAACACTTTAACCAGAGTGACGGGAGAGCGGCATTTCAGAAAACGTGCTTATCTCGGCGAGAAAAAGCGATTTCGGCAATAAAATTTAAAACGCGTGTAAAACATAAACCAAACGATGAAATTGGTTATTTCTTCATGTATAATGATCAACTCGATACTCCCTAGCCCCCAACAGCCTTTTTTTTCATAACACTTTAACCAGAGTGACGGGAGAGCGGCATTTCAGAAAACGTGCTTATCTCGGCGAGAAAAAGCGATTTCGGCAATAAAATTTAAAACGCGTGTAAAACATAAACCAAACGATGAAATTGGTTATTTCTTCATGTATAATGATCAACTCGATACTCCCTAGCCCCCAACAGCCTTTTTTTTCATAACACTTTAACCAGAGTGACGGGAGAGCGGCATTTCAGAAAACGTGCTTATCTCGGCGAGAAAAAGCGATTTCGGCAATAAAATTTAAAACGCGTGTAAAACATAAACCAAACGATGAAATTGGTTATTTCTTCATGTATAATGATCAACTCGAGTCGAGCTCCAGGGAGAGAGGCTGATTTTTCGCTTTTTGAGGCCGACCGACGAACCGGCGCGGGGCGGACTCAAAAGCCCGCAGAGCCGTAGGCACTTAGAAAAGTTTCGCCTTTGGCTGTGAGCTCCAGGGGGAGAGGCTGGTTTTGCGTTATTTTAGGCCGGCTGGAGAACCGGCGCGGGTCGGACGCACAATCCCCGCAGAGCCGTGGGCACTTAGAACATTTTTGCCAAGTTGGCTCTGAGCGCCTGGTACCTAATATGGAAGTATAGAGGCCGACTTTCGGGCAAGATCACGCCGCGTTAGGCTTCCAGGACCCCGGCTAAGCAATTTTACCGGGCCGCCCGGTTCTTTTTTTGAACCAGCCCGGTTCTTTTTACACTTCCAGCTGGAGCTCAGCAGCGGCTTTTTGCGCAAGATCACGCCGGGTTAGGCTTCCAGGACCTCGGCTAAGCAATTCTACCGGGCCGCCCGGTTCTTTTTTTGAACCAGCCCGGTTCTTTTTACACTTCCAGCTGGAGCTCACGAGCGGCTTTTTGGACAAGATCACGCCGTGTTAGGCTTCCAGAGCCCCGGCTAAGCAATTTTACCGGCCCGCCCGGTTCTTTTTTTTAACCAGCCCGGTTCTTTTTACACTTCCAGCTGGAGCTCAGCAGCGGGTTTTTGGACAAGATCACGCCGTGTTAGGCTTCCAGAGCCCCGGCTAAGCAATTTTACAGGGTCGCCCGGTTCTTTTTTTTAACCAGCCCGGTTTTTGTTACACTTCCAGCTGGAGCTCAGCAGCGGCTTTTTGCACAGTATCACGCCGGGTTAGGCTTCCAGAGCCCCGGCTAAGCAATTTTACCGGGCCGCCCGGTTCTTTTTTTTTAACCAGCCCGGTTCTTTTTACACTTCCAGCTGGAGCTCAGCAGCGGCTTTTTGGACAAGATCACGCCGTGTTAGGCTTCCAGAGCCCCGGCTAAGCAATTTTACCGGGTCGCCCGGTTCTTTTTTTTAACCAGCCCGGTTCTTTTTACACTTCCAGCTGGAGCTCAGCAGCGGCTTTTTGGACAAGATCACGCCGTGTTAGGCTTCCAGAGCCCCGGCTAAGCAATTTTACCGGGTCGCCCGGTTCTTTTTTTAACCAGCCCGGTTCTTTTTACACTTCCAGCTGGAGCTCAGCATCGTGTAAAACATAAACCAAACGATGAAATTGGTTATTTCTTCATGTATAATGATCAACTCGATACTCCCTAGCCCCCAACAGCCTTTTTTTTCATAACACTTTAACCAGAGTGACGGGAGAGCGGCATTTCAGAAAACGTGCTTATCTCGGCGAGAAAAAGCGATTTCGGCAATAAAATTTAAAACGCGTGTAAAACATAAACCAAACGATGAAATTGGTTATTTCTTCATGTATAATGATCAACTCGATACTCCCTAGCCCCCAACAGCCTTTTTTTTCATAACACTTTAACCAGAGTGACGGGAGAGCGGCATTTCAGAAAACGTGCTTATCTCGGCGAGAAAAAGCGATTTCGGCAATAAAATTTAAAACGCGTGTAAAACATAAACCAAACGATGAAATTGGTTATTTCTTCATGTATAATGATGAACTCGATACTCCCTAGCCCCCAACAGCCTTTTTTTTCATAACACTTTAACCAGAGTGACGGGAGAGCGGCATTTCAGAAAACGTGCTTATCTCGGCGAGAAAAAGCGATTTCGGCAATAAAATTTAAAACGCGTGTAAAACATAAACCAAACGATGAAATTGGTTATTTCTTCATGTATAATGATCAACTCGATACTCCCTAGCCCCCAACAGCCTTTTTTTTCATAACACTTTAACCAGAGTGACGGGAGAGCGGCTTTTCAGAAAACGTGCTTATCTCGGCGAGAAAAAGCGATTTCGGCAATAAAATTTAAAACGCGTGTAAAACATAAACCAAACGATGAAATTGGTTATTTCTTCATGTATAATGATCAACTCGATACTCCCTAGCCCCCAACAGCCTTTTTTTTCATAACACTTTAACCAGAGTGACGGGAGAGCGGCATTTCAGAAAACGTGCTTATCTCGGCGAGGAAAAAGCGATTTCGGCAATAAAATTTAAAACGCGTGTAAAACATAAACCAAACGATGAAATTGGTTATTTCTTCATGTATAATGATCAACTCGATACTCCCTAGCCCCCAACAGCATTTTTTTTCATAACACTTTAACCAGAGTGACGGGAGAGCGGCATTTCAGAAAACGTGCTTATCTCGGCGAGAAAAAGCGATTTCGGCAATAAAATTTAAAACGCGTGTAAAACATAAACCAAACGATGAAATTGCTTATTTCTTCATGTATAATGATCAACTCGATACTCCCTAGCCCCCAACAGCCTTTTTTTTCATAACACTTTAACCAGAGTGACGGGAGAGTGGCATTTCAGAAAACGTGCTTATCTCGGCGAGAAAAAGCGATTTCGGCAATACAATTTAAAACGCGTGTAAAACATAAACCAAACGATGAAATTGCTTATTTCTTCATGTATAATGATCAACTCGATACTCCCTAGCCCCCAACAGCCTTTTTTTTCATAACACTTTAACCAGAGTGACGGGAGAGCGGCATTTCAGAAAACGTGCTTATCTCGGCGAGAAAAAGCGATTTCGGCAATAAAATTTAAAACGCGTGTAAAACATAAACCAAACGATGAAATTGGTTATTTCTTCATGTATAATGATCAACTCGATACTCCCTAGCCCCCAACAGCCTTTTTTTTCATAACACTTTAACCAGAGTGACGGGAGAGCGGCATTTCAGAAAACGTGCTTATCTCGGCGAGAAAAAGCGATTTCGGCAATAAAATTTAAAACGCGTGTAAAACATAAACCAAACGATGAAATTGGTTATTTCTTCATGTATAATGATCAACTCGATACTCCCTAGCCCCCAACAGCCTTTTTTTTCATAACACTTTAACCAGAGTGACGGGAGAGCGGCATTTCAGAAAACGTGCTTATCTCGGCGAGAAAAAGCGATTTCGGCAATAAAATTTAAAACGCGTGTAAAACATAAACCAAACGATGAAATTGGTTATTTCTTCATGTATAATGATCAACTCGATACTCCCTAGCCCCCAACAGCCTTTTTTTTCATAACACTTTAACCAGAGTGACGGGAGAGCGGCATTTCAGAAAACGTGCTTATCTCGGCGAGAAAAAGCGATTTCGGCAATAAAATTTAAAACGCGTGTAAAACATAAACCAAACGATGAAATTGGTTATTTCTTCATGTATAATGATCAACTCGATACTCCCTAGCCCCCAACAGCCTTTTTTTTCATAACACTTTAACCAGAGTGACGGGAGAGCGGCATTTCAGAAAACGTGCTTATCTCGGCGAGAAAAAGCGATTTCGGCAATAAGATTTAAAACGCGTGTAAAACATAAACCAAACGATGAAATTGGTTATTTCTTCATGTATAATGATCAACTCGATACTCCCTAGCCCCCAACAGCCTTTTTTTTCATAACACTTTAACCAGAGTGACGGGAGAGCGGCATTTCAGAAAACGTGCTTATCTCGGCGAGAAAAAGCGATTTCGGCAATAAAATTTAAAACGCGTGTAAAACATAAACCAAACGATGAAATTGGTTATTTCTTCATGTATAATGATCAACTCGATACTCCCTAGCCCCCAACAGCCTTTTTTTTCATAACACTTTAACCAGAGTGACGGGAGAGCGGCATTTCAGAAAACGTGCTTATCTCGGCGAGAAAAAGCGATTTCGGCAATAAAATTTAAAACGCGTGTAAAACATAAACCAAACGATGAAATTGGTTATTTCTTCATGTATAATGATCAACTCGATACTCCCTAGCCCCCAACAGCCTTTTTTTTCATAACACTTTAACCAGAGTGACGGGAGAGCGGCATTTCAGAAAACGTGCTTATCTCGGCGAGAAAAAGCGATTTCGGCAATAAAATTTAAAACGCGTGTAAAACATAAACCAAACGATGAAATTGGTTATTTCTTCATGTATAATGATCAACTCGATACTCCCTAGCCCCCAACAGCCTTTTTTTTCATAACACTTTAACCAGAGTGACGGGAGAGCGGCATTTCAGAAAACGTGCTTATCTCGGCGAGAAAAAGCGATTTCGGCAATAAAATTTAAAACGCGTGTAAAACATAAACCAAACGATGAAATTGGTTATTTCTTCATGTATAATGATCAACTCGATACTCCCTAGCCCCCAACAGCCTTTTTTTTCATAACACTTTAACCAGAGTGACGGGAGAGCGGCATTTCAGAAAACGTGCTTATCTCGGCGAGAAAAAGCGATTTCGGCAATAAAATTTAAAACGCGTGTAAAACATAAACCAAACGATGAAATTGGTTATTTCTTCATGTATAATGATCAACTCGATACTCCCTAGCCCCCAACAGCCTTTTTTTTCATAACACTTTAACCAGAGTGACGGGAGAGCGGCATTTCAGAAAACGTGCTTATCTCGGCGAGAAAAAGCGATTTCGGCAATAAAATTTAAAACGCGTGTAAAACATAAACCAAACGATGAAATTGGTTATTTCTTCATGTATAATGATCAACTCGATACTCCCTAGCCCCCAACAGCCTTTTTTTTCATAACACTTAACCAGAGTGACGGGAGAGCGGCATTTCAGAAAACGTGCTTATCTCGGCGAGAAAAAGCGATTTCGGCAATAAAATTTAAAACGCGTGTAAAACATAAACCAAACGATGAAATTGGTTATTTCTTCATGTATAATGATCAACTCGATACTCCCTAGCCCCCAACAGCCTTTTTTTTCATAACACTTTAACCAGAGTGACGGGAGAGCGGCATTTCAGAAAACGTGCTTATCTCGGCGAGAAAAAGCGATTTCGGCAATAAAATTTAAAACGCGTGTAAAACATAAACCAAACGATGAAATTGGTTATTTCTTCATGTATAATGATCAACTCGATACTCCCTAGCCCCCAACAGCCTTTTTTTTCATAACACTTTAACCAGAGTGACGGGAGAGCGGCATTTCAGAAAACGTGCTTATCTCGGCGAGAAAAAGCGATTTCGGCAATAAAATTTAAAACGCGTGTAAAACATAAACCAAACGATGAAATTGGTTATTTCTTCATGTATAATGATCAACTCGATACTCCCTAGCCCCCAACAGCCTTTTTTTTCATAACACTTTAACCAGAGTGACGGGAGAGCGGCATTTCAGAAAACGTGCTTATCTCGGCGAGAAAAAGCGATTTCGGCAATAAAATTTAAAACGCGTGTAAAACATAAACCAAACGATGAAATTGGTTATTTCTTCATGTATAATGATCAACTCGATACTCCCTAGCCCCCAACAGCCTTTTTTTTCATAACACTTTAACCAGAGTGACGGGAGAGCGGCATTTCAGAAAACGTGCTTATCTCGGCGAGAAAAAGCGATTTCGGCAATAAAATTTAAAACGCGTGTAAAACATAAACCAAACGATGAAATTGGTTATTTCTTCATGTATAATGATCAACTCGATACTCCCTAGCCCCCAACAGCCTTTTTTTTCATAACACTTTAACCAGAGTGACGGGAGAGCGGCATTTCAGAAAACGTGCTTATCTCGGCGAGAAAAAGCGATTTCGGCAATAAAATTTAAAACGCGTGTAAAACATAAACCAAACGATGAAATTGGTTATTTCTTCATGTATAATGATCAACTCGATACTCCCTAGCCCCCAACAGCCTTTTTTTTCATAACACTTTAACCAGAGTGACGGGAGAGCGGCATTTCAGAAAACGTGCTTATCTCGGCGAGAAAAAGCGATTTCGGCAATAAAATTTAAAACGCGTGTAAAACATAAACCAAACGATGAAATTGGTTATTTCTTCATGTATAATGATCAACTCGATACTCCCTAGCCCCCAACAGCCTTTTTTTTTCATAACACTTTAACCAGAGTGACGGGAGAGCGGCATTTCAGAAAACGTGCTTATCTCGGCGAGAAAAAGCGATTTCGGCAATAAAATTTAAAACGCGTGTAAAACATAAACCAAACGATGAAATTGGTTATTTCTTCATGTATAATGATCAACTCGATACTCCCTAGCCCCCAACAGCCTTTTTTTTCATAACACTTTAACCAGAGTGACGGGAGAGCGGCATTTCAGAAAACGTGCTTATCTCGGCGAGAAAAAGCGATTTCGGCAATAAAATTTAAAACGCGTGTAAAACATAAACCAAACGATGAAATTGGTTATTTCTTCATGTATAATGATCAACTCGATACTCCCTAGCCCCCAACAGCCTTTTTTTTCATAACACTTTAACCAGAGTGACGGGAGAGCGGCATTTCAGAAAACGTGCTTATCTCGGCGAGAAAAAGCGATTTCGGCAATAAAATTTAAAACGCGTGTAAAACATAAACCAAACGATGAAATTGGTTATTTCTTCATGTATAATGATCAACTCGATACTCCCTAGCCCCCAACAGCCTTTTTTTTCATAACACTTTAACCAGAGTGACGGGAGAGCGGCATTTCAGAAAACGTGCTTATCTCGGCGAGAAAAAGCGATTTCGGCAATAAAATTTAAAACGCGTGTAAAACATAAACCAAACGATGAAATTGGTTATTTCTTCATGTATAATGATCAACTCGATACTCCCTAGCCCCCAACAGCCTTTTTTTTCATAACACTTTAACCAGAGTGACGGGAGAGCGGCATTTCAGAAAACGTGCTTATCTCGGCGAGAAAAAGCGATTTCGGCAATAAAATTTAAAACGCGTGTAAAACATAAACCAAACGATGAAATTGGTTATTTCTTCATGTATAATGATCAACTCGATACTCCCTAGCCCCCAACAGCCTTTTTTTTCATAACAACTTTAACCAGAGTGACGGGAGAGCGGCATTTCAGAAAACGTGCTTATCTCGGCGAGAAAAAGCGATTTCGGCAATAAAATTTAAAACGCGTGTAAAACATAAACCAAACGATGAAATTGGTTATTTCTTCATGTATAATGATCAACTCGATACTCCCTAGCCCCCAACAGCCTTTTTTTTCATAACACTTTAACCAGAGTGACGGGAGAGCGGCATTTCAGAAAACGTGCTTATCTCGGCGAGAAAAAGCGATTTCGGCAATAAAATTTAAAACGCGTGTAAAACATAAACCAAACGATGAAATTGGTTATTTCTTCATGTATAATGATCAACTCGATACTCCCTAGCCCCCAACAGCCTTTTTTTTCATAACACTTTAACCAGAGTGACGGGAGAGCGGCATTTCAGAAAACGTGCTTATCTCGGCGAGAAAAAGCGATTTCGGCAATAAAATTTAAAACGCGTGTAAAACATAAACCAAACGATGAAATTGGTTATTTCTTCATGTATAATGATCAACTCGATACTCCCTAGCCCCCAACAGCCTTTTTTTTCATAACACTTTAACCAGAGTGACGGGAGAGCGGCATTTCAGAAAACGTGCTTATCTCGGCGAGAAAAAGCGATTTCGGCAATAAAATTTAAAACGCGTGTAAAACATAAACCAAACGATGAAATTGGTTATTTCTTCATGTATAATGATCAACTCGATACTCCCTAGCCCCCAACAGCCTTTTTTTTCATAACACTTTAACCAGAGTGACGGGAGAGCGGCATTTCAGAAAACGTGCTTATCTCGGCGAGAAAAAGCGATTTCGGCAATAAAATTTAAAACGCGTGTAAAACATAAACCAAACGATGAAATTGGTTATTTCTTCATGTATAATGATCAACTCGATACTCCCTAGCCCCCAACAGCCTTTTTTTTCATAACACTTTAACCAGAGTGACGGGAGAGCGGCATTTCAGAAAACGTGCTTATCTCGGCGAGAAAAAGCGATTTCGGCAATAAAATTTAAAACGCGTGTAAAACATAAACCAAACGATGAAATTGGTTATTTCTTCATGTATAATGATCAACTCGATACTCCCTAGCCCCCAACAGCCTTTTTTTTCATAACACTTTAACCAGAGTGACGGGAGAGCGGCATTTCAGAAAACGTGCTTATCTCGGCGAGAAAAAGCGATTTCGGCAATAAAATTTAAAACGCGTGTAAAACATAAACCAAACGATGAAATTGGTTATTTCTTCATGTATAATGATCAACTCGATACTCCCTAGCCCCCAACAGCCTTTTTTTTCATAACACTTTAACCAGAGTGACGGGAGAGCGGCATTTCAGAAAACGTGCTTATCTCGGCGAGAAAAAGCGATTTCGGCAATAAAATTTAAAACGCGTGTAAAACATAAACCAAACGATGAAATTGGTTATTTCTTCATGTATAATGATCAACTCGATACTCCCTAGCCCCCAACAGCCTTTTTTTTCATAACACTTTAACCAGAGTGACGGGAGAGCGGCATTTCAGAAAACGTGCTTATCTCGGCGAGAAAAAGCGATTTCGGCAATAAAATTTAAAACGCGTGTAAAACATAAACCAAACGATGAAATTGGTTATTTCTTCATGTATAATGATCAACTCGATACTCCCTAGCCCCCAACAGCCTTTTTTTTCATAACACTTTAACCAGAGTGACGGGAGAGCGGCATTTCAGAAAACGTGCTTATCTCGGCGAGAAAAAGCGATTTCGGCAATAAAATTTAAAACGCGTGTAAAACATAAACCAAACGATGAAATTGGTTATTTCTTCATGTATAATGATCAACTCGATACTCCCTAGCCCCCAACAGCCTTTTTTTTCATAACACTTTAACCAGAGTGACGGGAGAGCGGCATTTCAGAAAACGTGCTTATCTCGGCGAGAAAAAGCGATTTCGGCAATAAAATTTAAAACGCGTGTAAAACATAAACCAAACGATGAAATTGGTTATTTCTTCATGTATAATGATCAACTCGATACTCCCTAGCCCCCAACAGCCTTTTTTTTCATAACACTTTAACCAGAGTGACGGGAGAGCGGCATTTCAGAAAACGTGCTTATCTCGGCGAGAAAAAGCGATTTCGGCAATAAAATTTAAAACGCGTGTAAAACATAAACCAAACGATGAAATTGGTTATTTCTTCATGTATAATGATCAACTCGATACTCCCTAGCCCCCAACAGCCTTTTTTTTCATAACACTTTAACCAGAGTGACGGGAGAGCGGCATTTCAGAAAACGTGCTTATCTCGGCGAGAAAAAGCGATTTCGGCAATAAAATTTAAAACGCGTGTAAAACATAAACCAAACGATGAAATTGGTTATTTCTTCATGTATAATGATCAACTCGATACTCCCTAGCCCCCAACAGCCTTTTTTTTCATAACACTTTAACCAGAGTGACGGGAGAGCGGCATTTCAGAAAACGTGCTTATCTCGGCGAGAAAAAGCGATTTCGGCAATAAAATTTAAAACGCGTGTAAAACATAAACCAAACGATGAAATTGGTTATTTCTTCATGTATAATGATCAACTCGATACTCCCTAGCCCCCAACAGCCTTTTTTTTCATAACACTTTAACCAGAGTGACGGGAGAGCGGCATTTCAGAAAACGTGCTTATCTCGGCGAGAAAAAGCGATTTCGGCAATAAAATTTAAAACGCGTGTAAAACATAAACCAAACGATGAAATTGGTTATTTCTTCATGTATAATGATCAACTCGATACTCCCTAGCCCCCAACAGCCTTTTTTTTCATAACACTTTAACCAGAGTGACGGGAGAGCGGCATTTCAGAAAACGTGCTTATCTCGGCGAGAAAAAGCGATTTCGGCAATAAAATTTAAAACGCGTGTAAAACATAAACCAAACGATGAAATTGGTTATTTCTTCATGTATAATGATCAACTCGATACTCCCTAGCCCCCAACAGCCTTTTTTTTCATAACACTTTAACCAGAGTGACGGGAGAGCGGCATTTCAGAAAACGTGCTTATCTCGGCGAGAAAAAGCGATTTCGGCAATAAAATTTAAAACGCGTGTAAAACATAAACCAAACGATGAAATTGGTTATTTCTTCATGTATAATGATCAACTCGATACTCCCTAGCCCCCAACAGCCTTTTTTTTCATAACACTTTAACCAGAGTGACGGGAGAGCGGCATTTCAGAAAACGTGCTTATCTCGGCGAGAAAAAGCGATTTCGGCAATAAAATTTAAAACGCGTGTAAAACATAAACCAAACGATGAAATTGGTTATTTCTTCATGTATAATGATCAACTCGATACTCCCTAGCCCCCAACAGCCTTTTTTTTCATAACACTTTAACCAGAGTGACGGGAGAGCGGCATTTCAGAAAACGTGCTTATCTCGGCGAGAAAAAGCGATTTCGGCAATAAAATTTAAAACGCGTGTAAAACATAAACCAAACGATGAAATTGGTTATTTCTTCATGTATAATGATCAACTCGATACTCCCTAGCCCCCAACAGCCTTTTTTTTCATAACACTTTAACCAGAGTGACGGGAGAGCGGCATTTCAGAAAACGTGCTTATCTCGGCGAGAAAAAGCGATTTCGGCAATAAAATTTAAAACGCGTGTAAAACATAAACCAAACGATGAAATTGGTTATTTCTTCATGTATAATGATCAACTCGATACTCCCTAGCCGCCAACAGCCTTTTTTTTCATAACACTTTAACCAGAGTGACGGGAGAGCGGCATTTCAGAAAACGTGCTTATCTCGGCGAGAAAAAGCGATTTCGGCAATAAAATTTAAAACGCGTGTAAAACATAAACCAAACGATGAAATTGGTTATTTCTTCATGTATAATGATCAACTCGATACTCCCTAGCCCCCAACAGCCTTTTTTTTCATAACACTTTAACCAGAGTGACGGGAGAGCGGCATTTCAGAAAACGTGCTTATCTCGGCGAGAAAAAGCGATTTCGGCAATAAAATTTAAAACGCGTGTAAAACATAAACCAAACGATGAAATTGGTTATTTCTTCATGTATAATGATCAACTCGATACTCCCTAGCCCCCAACAGCCTTTTTTTTCATAACACTTTAACCAGAGTGACGGGAGAGCGGCATTTCAGAAAACGTGCTTATCTCGGCGAGAAAAAGCGATTTCGGCAATAAAATTTAAAACGCGTGTAAAACATAAACCAAACGATGAAATTGGTTATTTCTTCATGTATAATGATCAACTCGATACTCCCTAGCCCCCAACAGCCTTTTTTTTCATAACACTTTAACCAGAGTGACGGGAGAGCGGCATTTCAGAAAACGTGCTTATCTCGGCGAGAAAAAGCGATTTCGGCAATAAAATTTAAAACGCGTGTAAAACATAAACCAAACGATGAAATTGGTTATTTCTTCATGTATAATGATCAACTCGATACTCCCTAGCCCCCAACAGCCTTTTTTTTCATAACACTTTAACCAGAGTGACGGGAGAGCGGCATTTCAGAAAACGTGCTTATCTCGGCGAGAAAAAGCGATTTCGGCAATAAAATTTAAAACGCGTGTAAAACATAAACCAAACGATGAAATTGGTTATTTCTTCATGTATAATGATCAACTCGATACTCCCTAGCCCCCAACAGCCTTTTTTTTCATAACACTTTAACCAGAGTGACGGGAGAGCGGCATTTCAGAAAACGTGCTTATCTCGGCGAGAAAAAGCGATTTCGGCAATAAAATTTAAAACGCGTGTAAAACATAAACCAAACGATGAAATTGGTTATTTCTTCATGTATAATGATCAACTCGATACTCCCTAGCCCCCAACAGCCTTTTTTTTCATAACACTTTAACCAGAGTGACGGGAGAGCGGCATTTCAGAAAACGTGCTTATCTCGGCGAGAAAAAGCGATTTCGGCAATAAAATTTAAAACGCGTGTAAAACATAAACCAAACGATGAAATTGGTTATTTCTTCATGTATAATGATCAACTCGATACTCCCTAGCCCCCAACAGCCTTTTTTTTCATAACACTTTAACCAGAGTGACGGGAGAGCGGCATTTCAGAAAACGTGCTTATCTCGGCGAGAAAAAGCGATTTCGGCAATAAAATTTAAAACGCGTGTAAAACATAAACCAAACGATGAAATTGGTTATTTCTTCATGTATATTGATCAACTCGATACTCCCTAGCCCCCAACAGCCTTTATTTTCATAACACTTTAACCAGAGTGACGGGAGAGCGGCATTTCAGAAAACGTGCTTATCTCGGCGAGAAAAAGCGATTTCGGCAATAAAATTTAAAACGCGTGTAAAACATAAACCAAACGATGAAATTGGTTATTTCTTCATGTATAATGATCAACTCGATACTCCCTAGCCGCCAACAGCCTTTTTTTTCATAACACTTTAACCAGAGTGACGGGAGAGCGGCATTTCAGAAAACGTGCTTATCTCGGCGAGAAAAAGCGATTTCGGCAATAAAATTTAAAACGCGTGTAAAACATAAACCAAACGATGAAATTGGTTATTTCTTCATGTATAATGATCAACTCGATACTCCCTAGCCCCCAACAGCCTTTTTTTTCATAACACTTTAACCAGAGTGACGGGAGAGCGGCATTTCAGAAAACGTGCTTATCTCGGCGAGAAAAAGCGATTTCGGCAATAAAATTTAAAACGCGTGTAAAACATAAACCAAACGATGAAATTGGTTATTTCTTCATGTATAATGATCAACTCGATACTCCCTAGCCCCCAACAGCCTTTTTTTTCATAACACTTTAACCAGAGTGACGGGAGAGCGGCATTTCAGAAAACGTGCTTATCTCGGCGAGAAAAAGCGATTTCGGCAATAAAATTTAAAACGCGTGTAAAACATAAACCAAACGATGAAATTGGTTATTTCTTCATGTATAATGATCAACTCGATACTCCCTAGCCCCCAACAGCCTTTTTTTTCATAACACTTTAACCAGAGTGACGGGAGAGCGGCATTTCAGAAAACGTGCTTATCTCGGCGAGAAAAAGCGATTTCGGCAATAAAATTTAAAACGCGTGTAAAACATAAACCAAACGATGAAATTGGTTATTTCTTCATGTATAATGATCAACTCGATACTCCCTAGCCCCCAACAGCCTTTTTTTTCATAACACTTTAACCAGAGTGACGGGAGAGCGGCATTTCAGAAAACGTGCTTATCTCGGCGAGAAAAAGCAATTTCGGCAATAAAATTTAAAACGCGTGTAAAACATAAACCAAACGATGAAATTGGTTATTTCTTCATGTATAATGATCAACTCGATACTCCCTAGCCCCCAACAGCCTTTTTTTTCATAACACTTTAACCAGAGTGACGGGAGAGCGGCATTTCAGAAAACGTGCTTATCTCGGCGAGAAAAAGCGATTTCGGCAATAAAATTTAAAACGCGTGTAAAACATAAACCAAACGATGAAATTGGTTATTTCTTCATGTATAATGATCAACTCGATACTCCCTAGCCCCCAACAGCCTTTTTTTTCATAACACTTTAACCAGAGTGACGGGAGAGCGGCATTTCAGAAAACGTGCTTATCTCGGCGAGAAAAAGCGATTTCGGCAATAAAATTTAAAACGCGTGTAAAACATAAACCAAACGATGAAATTGGTTATTTCTTCATGTATAATGATCAACTCGATACTCCCTAGCCCCCAACAGCCTTTTTTTTCATAACACTTTAACCAGAGTGACGGGAGAGCGGCATTTCAGAAAACGTGCTTATCTCGGCGAGAAAAAGCGATTTCGGCAATAAAATTTAAAACGCGTGTAAAACATAAACCAAACGATGAAATTGGTTATTTCTTCATGTATAATGATCAACTCGATACTCCCTAGCCCCCAACAGCCTTTATTTTCATAACACTTTAACCAGAGTGACGGGAGAGCGGCATTTCAGAAAACGTGCTTATCTCGGCGAGAAAAAGCGATTTCGGCAATAAAATTTAAAACGCGTGTAAAACATAAACCAAACGATGAAATTGGTTATTTCTTCATGTATAATGATCAACTCGAGTCGAGCTCCAGGGAGAGAGGCTGATTTTTCGCTTTTTGAGGCCGACCGACGAACCGGCGCGGGGCGGACTCAAAAGCCCGCAGAGCCGTAGGCACTTAGAAAAGTTTCGCCTTTGGCTGTGAGCTCCAGGGGGAGAGGCTGGTTTTGCGTTATTTTAGGCCGGCTGGAGAACCGGCGCGGGTCGGACGCACAATCCCCGCAGAGCCGTGGGCACTTAGAAAATTTTTGCCAAGTTGGCTCTGAGCGCCTGGTACCTAATATGGAAGTATAGAGGCCGACTTTCGGGCAAGATCACGCCGCGTTAGGCTTCCAGGACCCCGGCTAAGCAATTTTACCGGGCCGCCCGGTTCTTTTTTTGAACCAGCCCGGTTCTTTTTACACTTCCAGCTGGAGCTCAGCAGCGGCTTTTTGCGCAAGATCACGCCGGGTTAGGCTTCCGGGACCTCGGCTAAGCAATTCTACCGGGCCGCCCGGTTCTTTTTTTGAACCAGCCCGGTTCTTTTTACACTTCCAGCTGTAGCTCACGAGCGGCTTTTTGGACAAGATCACGCCGTGTTAGGCTTCCAGAGCCCCGGCTAAGCAATTTTACCGGCCCGCCCGGTTCTTTTTTTTAACCAGCCCGGTTCTTTTTACACTTCCAGATGGAGCTCAGCAGCGGGTTTTTGGACAAGATCACGCCGTGTTAGGCTTCCAGAGCCCCGGCTAAGCAATTTTACAGGGTCGCCCGGTTCTTTTTTTTAACCAGCCCGGTTTTTGTTACACTTCCAGCTGGAGCTCAGCAGCGGCTTTTTGCACAGTATCACGCCGGGTTAGGCTTCCAGAGCCCCGGCTAAGCAATTTTACCGGGCCGCCCGGTTCTTTTTTTTTAACCAGCCCGGTTCTTTTTACACTTCCAGCTGGAGCTCAGCAGCGGCTTTTTGGACAAGATCACGCCGTGTTAGGCTTCCAGAGCCCCGGCTAAGCAATTTTACCGGGTCGCCCGGTTCTTTTTTTTAACCAGCCCGGTTCTTTTTACACTTCCAGCTGGAGCTCAGCAGCGGCTTTTTGGACAAGATCACGCCGTGTTAGGCTTCCAGAGCCCCGGCTAAGCAATTTTACCGGGTCGCCCGGTTCTTTTTTTAACCAGCCCGGTTCTTTTTACACTTCCAGCTGGAGCTCAGCATCGTGTAAAACATAAACCAAACGATGAAATTGGTTATTTCTTCATGTATAATGATCAACTCGATACTCCCTAGCCCCCAACAGCCTTTTTTTTCATAACACTTTAACCAGAGTGACGGGAGAGCGGCATTTCAGAAAACGTGCTTATCTCGGCGAGAAAAAGCGATTTCGGCAATAAAATTTAAAACGCGTGTAAAACATAAACCAAACGATGAAATTGGTTATTTCTTCATGTATAATGATCAACTCGATACTCCCTAGCCCCCAACAGCCTTTTTTTTCATAACACTTTAACCAGAGTGACGGGAGAGCGGCATTTCAGAAAACGTGCTTATCTCGGCGAGAAAAAGCGATTTCGGCAATAAAATTTAAAACGCGTGTAAAACATAAACCAAACGATGAAATTGGTTATTTCTTCATGTATAATGATCAACTCGATACTCCCTAGCCCCCAACAGCCTTTTTTTTCATAACACTTTAACCAGAGTGACGGGAGAGCGGCATTTCAGAAAACGTGCTTATCTCGGCGAGAAAAAGCGATTTCGGCAATAAAATTTAAAACGCGTGTAAAACATAAACCAAACGATGAAATTGGTTATTTCTTCATGTATAATGATCAACTCGAGTCGAGCTCCAGGGAGAGAGGCTGATTTTTCGCTTTTTGAGGCCGACCGACGAACCGGCGCGGGGCGGACTCAAAAGCCCGCAGAGCCGTAGGCACTTAGAAAAGTTTCGCCTTTGGCTGTGAGCTCCAGGGGGAGAGGCTGGTTTTGCGTTATTTTAGGCCGGCTGGAGAACCGGCGCGGGTCGGACGCACAATCCCCGCAGAGCCGTGGGCACTTAGAACATTTTTGCCAAGTTGGCTCTGAGCGCCTGGTACCTAATATGGAAGTATAGAGGCCGACTTTCGGGCAAGATCACGCCGCGTTAGGCTTCCAGGACCCCGGCTAAGCAATTTTACCGGGCCGCCCGGTTCTTTTTTTGAACCAGCCCGGTTCTTTTTACACTTCCAGCTGGAGCTCAGCAGCGGCTTTTTGCGCAAGATCACGCCGGGTTAGGCTTCCAGGACCTCGGCTAAGCAATTCTACCGGGCCGCCCGGTTCTTTTTTTGAACCAGCCCGGTTCTTTTTACACTTCCAGCTGGAGCTCACGAGCGGCTTTTTGGACAAGATCACGCCGTGTTAGGCTTCCAGAGCCCCGGCTAAGCAATTTTACCGGCCCGCCCGGTTCTTTTTTTTAACCAGCCCGGTTCTTTTTACACTTCCAGCTGGAGCTCAGCAGCGGGTTTTTGGACAAGATCACGCCGTGTTAGGCTTCCAGAGCCCCGGCTAAGCAATTTTACAGGGTCGCCCGGTTCTTTTTTTTAACCAGCCCGGTTTTTGTTACACTTCCAGCTGGAGCTCAGCAGCGGCTTTTTGCACAGTATCACGCCGGGTTAGGCTTCCAGAGCCCCGGCTAAGCAATTTTACCGGGCCGCCCGGTTCTTTTTTTTTAACCAGCCCGGTTCTTTTTACACTTCCAGCTGGAGCTCAGCAGCGGCTTTTTGGACAAGATCACGCCGTGTTAGGCTTCCAGAGCCCCGGCTAAGCAATTTTACCGGGTCGCCCGGTTCTTTTTTTTAACCAGCCCGGTTCTTTTTACACTTCCAGCTGGAGCTCAGCAGCGGCTTTTTGGACAAGATCACGCCGTGTTAGGCTTCCAGAGCCCCGGCTAAGCAATTTTACCGGGTCGCCCGGTTCTTTTTTTAACCAGCCCGGTTCTTTTTACACTTCCAGCTGGAGCTCAGCATCGTGTAAAACATAAACCAAACGATGAAATTGGTTATTTCTTCATGTATAATGATCAACTCGATACTCCCTAGCCCCCAACAGCCTTTTTTTTCATAACACTTTAACCAGAGTGACGGGAGAGCGGCATTTCAGAAAACGTGCTTATCTCGGCGAGAAAAAGCGATTTCGGCAATAAAATTTAAAACGCGTGTAAAACATAAACCAAACGATGAAATTGGTTATTTCTTCATGTATAATGATCAACTCGATACTCCCTAGCCCCCAACAGCCTTTTTTTTCATAACACTTTAACCAGAGTGACGGGAGAGCGGCATTTCAGAAAACGTGCTTATCTCGGCGAGAAAAAGCGATTTCGGCAATAAAATTTAAAACGCGTGTAAAACATAAACCAAACGATGAAATTGGTTATTTCTTCATGTATAATGATCAACTCGATACTCCCTAGCCCCCAACAGCCTTTTTTTCCATAACACTTTAACCAGAGTGACGGGAGAGCGGCATTTCAGAAAACGTGCTTATCTCGGCGAGAAAAAGCGATTTCGGCAATAAAATTTAAAACGCGTGTAAAACATAAACCAAACGATGAAATTGGTTATTTCTTCATGTATAATGATCAACTCGAGTCGAGCTCCAGGGAGAGAGGCTGATTTTTCGCTTTTTGAGGCCGACCGACGAACCGGCGCGGGGCGGACTCAAAAGCCCGCAGAGCCGTAGGCACTTAGAAAAGTTTCGCCTTTGGCTGTGAGCTCCAGGGGGAGAGGCTGGTTTTGCGTTATTTTAGGCCGGCTGGAGAACCGGCGCGGGTCGGACGCACAATCCCCGCAGAGCCGTGGGCACTTAGAAAATTTTTGCCAAGTTGGCTCTGAGCGCCTGGTACCTAATATGGAAGTATAGAGGCCGACTTTCGGGCAAGATCATGCCGCGTTAGGCTTCCAGGACCCCGGCTAAGCAATTTTACCGGGCCGCCCGGTTCTTTTTTTGAACCAGCCCGGTTCTTTTTACACGTCCAGCTGGAGCTCAGCAGCGGCTTTTTGCGCAAGATCACGCCGGGTTAGGCTTCCAGGACCTCGGCTAAGCAATTCTACCGGGACGCCCGGTTCTTTTTTTGAACCAGCCCGGTTCTTTTTACACTTCCAGCTGGAGCTCACGAGCGGCTTTTTGGACAAGATCACGCCGTGTTAGGCTTCCAGAGCCCCGGCTAAGCAATTTTACCGGCCCGCCCGGTTCTTTTTTTTAACCAGCCCGGTTCTTTTTACACTTCCAGCTGGAGCTCAGCAGCGGGTTTTTGGACAAGATCACGCCGTGTTAGGCTTCCAGAGCCCCGGCTAAGCAATTTTACAGGGTCGCCCGGTTCTTTTTTTTAACCAGCCCGGTTTTTTTTACACTTCTAGCTGGAGCTCAGCAGCGGCTTTTTGCACAGTATCACGCCGGGTTAGGCTTCCAGAGCCCCGGCTAAGCAATTTTACCGGGCCGCCCGGTTCTTTTTTTTTAACCAGCCCGGTTCTTTTTACACTTCCAGCTGGAGCTCAGCAGCGGCTTTTTGGACAAGATCACGCCGTGTTAGGCTTCCAGAGCCCCGGCTAAGCAATTTTACCGGGTCGCCCGGTTCTTTTTTTTAACCAGCCCGGTTCTTTTTACACTTCCAGCTGGAGCTCAGCAGCGGCTTTTTGGACAAGATCACGCCGTGTTAGGCTTCCAGAGCCCCGGCTAAGCAATTTTACCGGGTCGCCCGGTTCTTTTTTTAACCAGCCCGGTTCTTTTTACACTTCCAGCTGGAGCTCAGCATCGTGTAAAACATAAACCAAACGATGAAATTGGTTATTTCTTCATGTATAATGATCAACTCGATACTCCCTAGCCCCCAACAGCCTTTTTTTTCATAACACTTTAACCAGAGTGACGGGAGAGCGGCATTTCAGAAAACGTGCTTATCTCGGCGAGAAAAAGCGATTTCGGCAATAAAATTTAAAACGCGTGTAAAACATAAACCAAACGATGAAATTGGTTATTTCTTCATGTATAATGATCAACTCGATACTCCCTAGCCCCCAACAGCCTTTTTTTTCATAACACTTTAACCAGAGTGACGGGAGAGCGGCATTTCAGAAAACGTGCTTATCTCGGCGAGAAAAAGCGATTTCGGCAATAAAATTTAAAACGCGTGTAAAACATAAACCAAACGATGAAATTGGTTATTTCTTCATGTATAATGATCAACTCGATACTCCCTAGCCCCCAACAGCCTTTTTTTTCATAACACTTTAACCAGAGTGACGGGAGAGCGGCATTTCAGAAAACGTGCTTATCTCGGCGAGAAAAAGCGATTTCGGCAATAAAATTTAAAACGCGTGTAAAACATAAACCAAACGATGAAATTGGTTATTTCTTCATGTATAATGATCAACTCGATACTCCCTAGCCCCCAACAGCCTTTTTTTTCATAACACTTTAACCAGAGTGACGGGAGAGCGGCATTTCAGAAAACGTGCTTATCTCGGCGAGAAAAAGCGATTTCGGCAATAAAATTTAAAACGCGTGTAAAACATAAACCAAACGATGAAATTGGTTATTTCTTCATGTATAATGATCAACTCGATACTCCCTAGCCCCCAACAGCCTTTTTTTTCATAACACTTTAACCAGAGTGACGGGAGAGCGGCATTTCAGAAAACGTGCTTATCTCGGCGAGAAAAAGCGATTTCGGCAATAAAATTTAAAACGCGTGTAAAACATAAACCAAACGATGAAATTGGTTATTTCTTCATGTATAATGATCAACTCGATACTCCCTAGCCCCCAACAGCCTTTTTTTTCATAACACTTTAACCAGAGTGACGGGAGAGCGGCATTTCAGAAAACGTGCTTATCTCGGCGAGAAAAAGCGATTTCGGCAATAAAATTTAAAACGCGTGTAAAACATAAACCAAACGATGAAATTGGTTATTTCTTCATGTATAATGATCAACTCGATACTCCCTAGCCCCCAACAGCCTTTTTTTTCATAACACTTTAACCAGAGTGACGGGAGAGCGGCATTTCAGAAAACGTGCTTATCTCGGCGAGAAAAAGCGATTTCGGCAATAAAATTTAAAACGCGTGTAAAACATAAACCAAACGATGAAATTGGTTATTTCTTCATGTATAATGATGAACTCGATACTCCCTAGCCCCCAACAGCCTTTTTTTTCATAACACTTTAACCAGAGTGACGGGAGAGCGGCATTTCAGAAAACGTGCTTATCTCGGCGAGAAAAAGCGATTTCGGCAATAAAATTTAAAACGCGTGTAAAACATAAACCAAACGATGAAATTGGTTATTTCTTCATGTATAATGATCAACTCGATACTCCCTAGCCCCCAACAGCCTTTTTTTTCATAACACTTTAACCAGAGTGACGGGAGAGCGGCTTTTCAGAAAACGTGCTTATCTCGGCGAGAAAAAGCGATTTCGGCAATAAAATTTAAAACGCGTGTAAAACATAAACCAAACGATGAAATTGGTTATTTCTTCATGTATAATGATCAACTCGATACTCCCTAGCCCCCAACAGCCTTTTTTTTCATAACACTTTAACCAGAGTGACGGGAGAGCGGCATTTCAGAAAACGTGCTTATCTCGGCGAGAAAAAGCGATTTCGGCAATAAAATTTAAAACGCGTGTAAAACATAAACCAAACGATGAAATTGGTTATTTCTTCATGTATAATGATCAACTCGATACTCCCTAGCCCCCAACAGCCTTTTTTTTCATAACACTTTAACCAGAGTGACGGGAGAGCGGCATTTCAGAAAACGTGCTTATCTCGGCGAGAAAAAGCGATTTCGGCAATAAAATTTAAAACGCGTGTAAAACATAAACCAAACGATGAAATTGGTTATTTCTTCATGTATAATGATCAACTCGATACTCCCTAGCCCCCAACAGCCTTTTTTTTCATAACACTTTAACCAGAGTGACGGGAGAGCGGCATTTCAGAAAACGTGCTTATCTCGGCGAGAAAAAGCGATTTCGGCAATAAAATTTAAAACGCGTGTAAAACATAAACCAAACGATGAAATTGGTTATTTCTTCATGTATAATGATCAACTCGATACTCCCTAGCCCCCAACAGCCTTTTTTTTCATAACACTTTAACCAGAGTGACGGGAGAGCGGCATTTCAGAAAACGTGCTTATCTCGGCGAGAAAAAGCGATTTCGGCAATAAAATTTAAAACGCGTGTAAAACATAAACCAAACGATGAAATTGGTTATTTCTTCATGTATAATGATCAACTCGATACTCCCTAGCCCCCAACAGCCTTTTTTTTCATAACACTAACCAGAGTGACGGGAGAGCGGCATTTCAGAAAACGTGCTTATCTCGGCGAGAAAAAGCGATTTCGGCAATAAAATTTAAAACGCGTGTAAAACATAAACCAAACGATGAAATTGGTTATTTCTTCATGTATAATGATCAACTCGATACTCCCTAGCCCCCAACAGCCTTTTTTTTCATAACACTTTAACCAGAGTGACGGGAGAGCGGCATTTCAGAAAACGTGCTTATCTCGGCGAGAAAAAGCGATTTCGGCAATAAAATTTAAAACGCGTGTAAAACATAAACCAAACGATGAAATTGGTTATTTCTTCATGTATAATGATCAACTCGATACTCCCTAGCCCCCAACAGCCTTTTTTTTCATAACACTTTAACCAGAGTGACGGGAGAGCGGCATTTCAGAAAACGTGCTTATCTCGGCGAGAAAAAGCGATTTCGGCAATAAAATTTAAAACGCGTGTAAAACATAAACCAAACGATGAAATTGGTTATTTCTTCATGTATAATGATCAACTCGATACTCCCTAGCCCCCAACAGCCTTTTTTTTCATAACACTTTAACCAGAGTGACGGGAGAGCGGCATTTCAGAAAACGTGCTTATCTCGGCGAGAAAAAGCGATTTCGGCAATAAAATTTAAAACGCGTGTAAAACATAAACCAAACGATGAAATTGGTTATTTCTTCATGTATAATGATCAACTCGATACTCCCTAGCCCCCAACAGCCTTTTTTTTCATAACACTTTAACCAGAGTGACGGGAGAGCGGCATTTCAGAAAACGTGCTTATCTCGGCGAGAAAAAGCGATTTCGGCAATAAAATTTAAAACGCGTGTAAAACATAAACCAAACGATGAAATTGGTTATTTCTTCATGTATAATGATCAACTCGATACTCCCTAGCCCCCAACAGCCTTTTTTTTCATAACACTTTAACCAGAGTGACGGGAGAGCGGCATTTCAGAAAACGTGCTTATCTCGGCGAGAAAAAGCGATTTCGGCAATAAAATTTAAAACGCGTGTAAAACATAAACCAAACGATGAAATTGGTTATTTCTTCATGTATAATGATCAACTCGATACTCCCTAGCCCCCAACAGCCTTTTTTTTCATAACACTTTAACCAGAGTGACGGGAGAGCGGCATTTCAGAAAACGTGCTTATCTCGGCGAGAAAAAGCGATTTCGGCAATAAAAATTAAAACGCGTGTAAAACATAAACCAAACGATGAAATTGGTTATTTCTTCATGTATAATGATCAACTCGAGTCGAGCTCCAGGGAGAGAGGCTGATTTTTCGCTTTTTGAGGCCGACCGACGAACCGGCGCGGGGCGGACTCAAAAGCCCGCAGAGCCGTAGGCACTTAGAAAAGTTTCGCCTTTGGCTGTGAGCTCCAGGGGGAGAGGCTGGTTTTGCGTTATTTTAGGCCGGCTGGAGAACCGGCGCGGGTCGGACGCACAATCCCCGCAGAGCCGTGGGCACTTAGAAAATTTTTGCCAAGTTGGCTCTGAGCGCCTGGTACCTAATATGGAAGTATAGAGGCCGACTTTCGGGCAAGATCACGCCGCGTTTGGCTTCCAGGACCCCGGCTAAGCAATTTTACCGGGCCGCCCGGTTCTTTTTTTGAACCAGCCCGGTTCTTTTTACACTTCCAGCTGGAGCTCAGCAGCGGCTTTTTGCGCAAGATCACGCCGGGTTAGGCTTCCAGGACCTCGGCTAAGCAATTCTACCGGGCCGCCCGGTTTTTTTTTTTGAACCAGCCCGGTTCTTTTTACACTTCCAGCTGGAGCTCACGAGCGGCTTTTTGGACAAGATCACGCCGTGTTAGGCTTCCAGAGCCCCGGCTAAGCAATTTTACCGGCCCGCCCGGTTCTTTTTTTTAACCAGCCCGGTTCTTTTTACACTTCCAGCTGGAGCTCAGCAGCGGGTTTTTGGACAAGATCACGCCGTGTTAGGCTTCCAGAGCCCCGGCTAAGCAATTTTACAGGGTCGCCCGGTTCTTTTTTTTAACCAGCCCGGTTTTTTTTACACTTCCAGCTGGAGCTCAGCAGCGGCTTTTTGGACAAGATCACGCCGTGTTAGGCTTCCAGAGCCCCGGCTAAGCAATTTTACCGGGTCGCCCGGTTCTTTTTTTTAACCAGCCCGGTTCTTTTTACACTTCCAGCTGGAGCTCAGCAGCGGCTTTTTGGACAAGATCACGCCGTGTTAGGCTTCCAGAGCCCCGGCTAAGCAATTTTACCGGGTCGCCCGGTTCTTTTTTTAACCAGCCCGGTTCTTTTTACACTTCCAGCTGGAGCTCAGCATCGTGTAAAACATAAACCAAACGATGAAATTGGTTATTTCTTCATGTATAATGATCAACTCGATACTCCCTAGCCCCCAACAGCCTTTTTTTTCATAACACTTTAACCAGAGTGACGGGAGAGCGGCATTTCAGAAAACGTGCTTATCTCGGCGAGAAAAAGCGATTTCGGCAATAAAATTTAAAACGCGTGTAAAACACAAACCAAACGATGAAATTGGTTATTTCTTCATGTATAATGATCAACTCGATACTCCCTAGCCCCCAACAGCCTTTTTTTTCATAACACTTTAACCAGAGTGACGGGAGAGCGGCATTTCAGAAAACGTGCTTATCTCGGCGAGAAAAAGCGATTTCGGCAATAAAATTTAAAACGCGTGTAAAACATAAACCAAACGATGAAATTGGTTATTTCTTCATGTATAATGATCAACTCGATACTCCCTAGCCCCCAACAGCCTTTTTTTTCATAACACTTTAACCAGAGTGACGGGAGAGCGGCATTTCAGAAAACGTGCTTATCTCGGCGAGAAAAAGCGATTTCGGCAATAAAATTTAAAACGCGTGTAAAACATAAACCAAACGATGAAATTGGTTATTTCTTCATGTATAATGATCAACTCGATACTCCCTAGCCCCCAACAGCCTTTTTTTTCATAACACTTTAACCAGAGTGACGGGAGAGCGGCATTTCAGAAAACGTGCTTATCTCGGCGAGAAAAAGCGATTTCGGCAATAAAATTTAAAACGCGTGTAAAACATAAACCAAACGATGAAATTGGTTATTTCTTCATGTATAATGATCAACTCGATACTCCCTAGCCCCCAACAGCCTTTTTTTTCATAACACTTTAACCAGAGTGACGGGAGAGCGGCATTTCAGAAAACGTGCTTATCTCGGCGAGAAAAAGCGATTTCGGCAATAAAATTTAAAACGCGTGTAAAACATAAACCAAACGATGAAATTGGTTATTTCTTCATGTATAATGATCAACTCGATACTCCCTAGCCCCCAACAGCCTTTTTTTTCATAACACTTTAACCAGAGTGACGGGAGAGCGGCATTTCAGAAAACGTGCTTATCTCGGCGAGAAAAAGCGATTTCGGCAATAAAATTTAAAACGCGTGTAAAACATAAACCAAACGATGAAATTGGTTATTTCTTCATGTATAATGATCAACTCGATACTCCCTAGCCCCCAACAGCCTTTTTTTTCATAACACTTTAACCAGAGTGACGGGAGAGCGGCATTTCAGAAAACGTGCTTATCTCGGCGAGAAAAAGCGATTTCGGCAATAAAATTTAAAACGCGTGTAAAACATAAACCAAACGATGAAATTGGTTATTTCTTCAAGTATAATGATCAACTCGATACTCCCTAGCCCCCAACAGCCTTTTTTTTCATAACACTTTAACCAGAGTGACGGGAGAGCGGCATTTCAGAAAACGTGCTTATCTCGGCGAGAAAAAGCGATTTCGGCAATAAAATTTAAAACGCGTGTAAAACATAAACCAAACGATGAAATTGGTTATTTCTTCATGTATAATGATCAACTCGAGTCGAGCTCCAGGGAGAGAGGCTGATTTTTCGCTTTTTGAGGCCGACCGACGAACCGGCGCGGGGCGGACTCAAAAGCCCGCAGAGCCGTAGGCACTTAGAAAAGTTTCGCCTTTGGCTGTGAGCTCCAGGGGGAGAGGCTGGTTTTGCGTTATTTTAGGCCGGCTGGAGAACCGGCGCGGGTCGGACGCACAATCCCCGCAGAGCCGTGGGCACTTAGAAAATTTTTGCCAAGTTGGCTCTGAGCGCCTGGTACCTAATATGGAAGTATAGAGGCCGACTTTCGGGCAAGATCACGCCGCGTTAGGCTTCCAGGACCCCGGCTAAGCAATTTTACCGGGCCGCCCGGTTCTTTTTTTGAACCAGCCCGGTTCTTTTTACACTTCCAGCTGGAGCTCAGCAGCGGCTTTTTGCGCAAGATCACGCCGGGTTAGGCTTCCAGGACCTCGGCTAAGCAATTCTACCGGGCCGCCCGGTTCTTTTTTTGAACCAGCCCGGTTCTTTTTACACTTCCAGCTGGAGCTCACGAGCGGCTTTTTGGACAAGATCACGCCGTGTTAGGCTTCCAGAGCCCCGGCTAAGCAATTTTACCGGCCCGCCCGGTTCTTTTTTTTAACCAGCCCGGTTCTTTTTACACTTCCAGCTGGAGCTCAGCAGCGGGTTTTTGGACAAGATCACGCCGTGTTAGGCTTCCAGAGCCCCGGCTAAGCAATTTTACAGGGTCGCCCGGTTCTTTTTTTTAACCAGCCCGGTTCTTTTTACACTTCCAGCTGGAGCTCAGCAGCGGGTTTTTGGACAAGATCACGCCGTGTTAGGCTTCCAGAGCCCCGGCTAAGCAATTTTACAGGGTCGCCCGGTTCTTTTTTTTAACCAGCCCGGTTTTTTTTACACTTCCAGCTGGAGCTCAGCAGCGGCTTTTTGCACAGTATCACGCCGGGTTAGGCTTCCAGAGCCCCGGCTAAGCAATTTTTCCGGGCCGCCCGGTTCTTTTTTTTTAACCAGCCCGGTTCTTTTTACACTTCCAGCTGGAGCTCAGCAGCGGCTTTTTGGACAAGATCACGCCGTGTTAGGCTTCCAGAGCCCCGGCTAAGCAATTTTACCGGGTCGCCCGGTTCTTTTTTTTAACCAGCCCGGTTCTTTTTACACTTCCAGCTGGAGCTCAGCAGCGGCTTTTTGGACAAGATCACGCCGTGTTAGGCTTCCAGAGCCCCGGCTAAGCAATTTTACCGGGTCGCCCGGTTCTTTTTTTAACCAGCCCGGTTCTTTTTACACTTCCAGCTGGAGCTCAGCATCGTGTAAAACATAAACCAAACGATGAAATTGGTTATTTCTTCATGTATAATGATCAACTCGATACTCCCTAGCCCCCAACAGCCTTTTTTTTCATAACACTTTAACCAGAGTGACGGGAGAGCGGCATTTCAGAAAACGTGCTTATCTCGGCGAGAAAAAGCGATTTCGGCAATAAAATTTAAAACGCGTGTAAAACATAAACCAAACAATGAAATTGGTTATTTCTTCATGTATAATGATCAACTCGATACTCCCTAGCCCCCAACAGCCTTTTTTTTTCATAACACTTTAACCAGAGTGACGGGAGAGCGGCATTTCAGAAAACGTGCTTATCTCAGCGAGAAAAAGCGATTTCGGCAATAAAATTTAAAACGCGTGTAAAACATAAACCAAACGATGAAATTGGTTATTTCTTCATGTATAATGATCAACTCGATACTCCCTAGCCCCCAACAGCCTTTTTTTTCATAACACTTTAACCAGAGTGACGGGAGAGCGGCATTTCAGAAAACGTGCTTATCTCGGCGAGAAAAAGCGATTTCGGCAATAAAATTTAAAACGCGTGTAAAACATAAACCAAACGATGAAATTGGTTATTTCTTCATGTATAATGATCAATTCGATACTCCCTAGCCCCCAACAGCCTTTTTTTTCATAACACTTTAACCAGAGTGACGGGAGAGCGGCATTTCAGAAAACGTGCTTATCTCGGCGAGAAAAAGCGATTTCGGCAATAAAATTTAAAACGCGTGTAAAACATAAACCAAACGATGAAATTGGTTATTTCTTCATGTATAATGATCAACTCGATACTCCCTAGCCCCCAACAGCCTTTTTTTTCATAACACTTTAACCAGAGTGACGGAAGAGCGGCATTTCAGAAAACGTGCTTATCTCGGCGAGAAAAAGCGATTTCGGCAATAAAATTTAAAACGCGTGTAAAACATAAACCAAACGATGAAATTGGTTATTTCTTCATGTATAATGATCAACTCGATACTCCCTAGCCCCCAACAGCCTTTTTTTTCATAACACTTTAACCAGAGTGACGGGAGAGCGGCATTTCAGAAAACGTGCTTATCTCGGCGAGAAAAAGCGATTTCGGCAATAAAAATTAAAACGCGTGTAAAACATAAGCCAAACGATGAAATTGGTTATTTCTTCATGTATAATGATCAACTCGATACTCCCTAGCCCCCAACAGCCTTTTTTTTCATAACACTTTAACCAGAGTGACGGGAGAGCGGCATTTCAGAAAACGTGCTTATCTCGGCGAGAAAAAGCGATTTCGGCAATAAAATTTAAAACGCGTGTAAAACATAAACCAAACGATGAAATTGGTTATTTCTTCATGTATAATGATCAACTCGATACTCCCTAGCCCCCAACAGCCTTTTTTTTCATAACACTTTAACCAGAGTGACGGGAGAGCGGCATTTCAGAAAACGTGCTTATCTCGGCGAGAAAAAGCGATTTCGGCAATAAAATTTAAAACGCGTGTAAAACATAAACCAAACGATGAAATTGGTTATTTCTTCATGTATAATGATGAACTCGATACTCCCTAGCCCCCAACAGCCTTTTTTTTCATAACACTTTAACCAGAGTGACGGGAGAGCGGCATTTCAGAAAACGTGCTTATCTCGGCGAGAAAAAGCGATTTCGGCAATAAAATTTAAAACGCGTGTAAAACATAAACCAAACGATGAAATTGGTTATTTCTTCATGTATAATGATCAACTCGATACTCCCTAGCCCCCAACAGCCTTTTTTTTCATAACACTTTAACCAGAGTGACGGGAGAGCGGCTTTTCAGAAAACGTGCTTATCTCGGCGAGAAAAAGCGATTTCGGCAATAAAATTTAAAACGCGTGTAAAACATAAACCAAACGATGAAATTGGTTATTTCTTCATGTATAATGATCAACTCGATACTCCCTAGCCCCCAACAGCCTTTTTTTTCATAACACTTTAACCAGAGTGACGGGAGAGCGGCATTTCAGAAAACGTGCTTATCTCGGCGAGAAAAAGCGATTTCGGCAATACAATTTAAAACGCGTGTAAAACATAAACCAAACGATGAAATTGGTTATTTCTTCATGTATAATGATCAACTCGATACTCCCTAGCCCCCAACAGCCTTTTTTTTCATAACACTTTAACCAGAGTGACGGGAGAGCGGCATTTCAGAAAACGTGCTTATCTCGGCGAGAAAAAGCGATTTCGGCAATACAATTTAAAACGCGTGTAAAACATAAACCAAACGATGAAATTGGTTATTTCTTCATGTATAATGATCAACTCGATACTCCCTAGCCCCCAACAGCCTTTTTTTTCATAACACTTTAACCAGAGTGACGGGAGAGCGGCATTTCAGAAAACGTGCTTATCTCGGCGAGAAAAAGCGATTTCGGCAATACAATTTAAAACGCGTGTAAAACATAAACCAAACGATGAAATTGGTTATTTCTTCATGTATAATGATCAACTCGATACTCCCTAGCCCCCAACAGCCTTTTTTTTCATAACACTTTAACCAGAGTGACGGGAGAGCGGCATTTCAGAAAACGTGCTTATCTCGGCGAGAAAAAGCGATTTCGGCAATACAATTTAAAACGCGTGTAAAACATAAACCAAACGATGAAATTGGTTATTTCTTCATGTATAATGATCAACTCGATACTCCCTAGCCCCCAACAGCCTTTTTTTTCATAACACTTTAACCAGAGTGACGGGAGAGCGGTATTTCAGAAAACGTGCTTATCTCGGCGAGAAAAAGCGATTTCGGCAATAAAATTTAAAACGCGTGTAAAACATAAACCAAACGATGAAATTGGTTATTTCTTCATGTATAATGATCAACTCGATACTCCCTAGCCCCCAACAGCCTTTTTTTTCATAACACTTTAACCAGAGTGACGGGAGAGCGGCATTTCAGAAAACGTGCTTATCTCGGCGAGAAAAAGCGATTTCGGCAATAAAATTTAAAACGCGTGTAAAACATAAACCAAACGATGAAATTGGTTATTTCTTCATGTATAATGATCAACTCGATACTCCCTAGCCCCCAACAGCCTTTTTTTTCATAACACTTTAACCAGAGTGACGGGAGAGCGGCATTTCAGAAAACGTGCTTATCTCGGCGAGAAAAAGCGATTTCGGCAATACAATTTAAAACGCGTGTAAAACATAAACCAAACGATGAAATTGGTTATTTCTTCATGTATAATGATCAACTCGATACTCCCTAGCCCCCAACAGCCTTTTTTTTCATAACACTAACCAGAGTGACGGGAGAGCGGCATTTCAGAAAACGTGCTTATCTCGGCGAGAAAAAGCGATTTCGGCAATAAAATTTAAAACGCGTGTAAAACATAAACCAAACGATGAAATTGGTTATTTCTTCATGTATAATGATCAACTCGATACTCCCTAGCCCCCAACAGCCTTTTTTTTCATAACACTTTAACCAGAGTGACGGGAGAGCGGCATTTCAGAAAACGTGCTTATCTCGGCGAGAAAAAGCGATTTCGGCAATAAAATTTAAAACGCGTGTAAAACATGAACCAAACGATGAAATTGGTTATTTCTTCATGTATAATGATCAACTCGATACTCCCTAGCCCCCAACAGCCTTTTTTTTCATAACACTTTAACCAGAGTGACGGGAGAGCGGCATTTCAGAAAACGTGCTTATCTCGGCGAGAAAAAGCGATTTCGGCAATAAAATTTAAAACGCGTGTAAAACATAAACCAAACGATGAAATTGGTTATTTCTTCATGTATAATGATCAACTCGATACTCCCTAGCCCCCAACAGCCTTTTTTTTCATAACACTTTAACCAGAGTGACGGGAGAGCGGCATTTCAGAAAACGTGCTTATCTCGGCGAGAAAAAGCGATTTCGGCAATAAAATTTAAAACGCGTGTAAAACATAAACCAAACGATGAAATTGGTTATTTCTTCATGTATAATGATCAACTCGATACTCCCTAGCCCCCAACAGCCTTTTTTTTCATAACACTTTAACCAGAGTGACGGGAGAGCGGCATTTCAGAAAACGTGCTTATCTCGGCGAGAAAAAGCGATTTCGGCAATAAAATTTAAAACGCGTGTAAAACATAAACCAAACGATGAAATTGGTTATTTCTTCATGTATAATGATCAACTCGATACTCCCTAGCCCCCAACAGCCTTTTTTTTCATAACACTTTAACCAGAGTGACGGGAGAGCGGCATTTCAGAAAACGTGCTTATCTCGGCGAGAAAAAGCGATTTCGGCAATAAAATTTAAAACGCGTGTAAAACATAAACCAAACGATGAAATTGGTTATTTCTTCATGTATAATGATCAACTCGATACTCCCTAGCCCCCAACAGCCTTTTTTTTCATAACACTTTAACCAGAGTGACGGGAGAGCGGCATTTCAGAAAACGTGCTTATCTCGGCGAGAAAAAGCGATTTCGGCAATAAAATTTAAAACGCGTGTAAAACATAAACCAAACGATGAAATTGGTTATTTCTTCATGTATAATGATCAACTCGATACTCCCTAGCCCCCAACAGCCTTTTTTTTCATAACACTTTAACCAGAGTGACGGGAGAGCGGCATTTCAGAAAACGTGCTTATCTCGGCGAGAAAAAGCGATTTCGGCAATAAAATTTAAAACGCGTGTAAAACATAAACCAAACGATGAAATTGGTTATTTCTTCATGTATAATGATCAACTCGATACTCCCTAGCCCCCAACAGCCTTTTTTTTCATAACACTTTAACCAGAGTGACGGGAGAGCGGCATTTCAGAAAACGTGCTTATCTCGGCGAGAAAAAGCGATTTCGGCAATAAAATTTAAAACGCGTGTAAAACATAAACCAAACGATGAAATTGGTTATTTCTTCATGTATAATGATCAACTCGATACTCCCTAGCCCCCAACAGCCTTTTTTTTCATAACACTTTAACCAGAGTGACGGGAGAGCGGCATTTCAGAAAACGTGCTTATCTCGGCGAGAAAAAGCGATTTCGGCAATAAAATTTAAAACGCGTGTAAAACATAAACCAAACGATGAAATTGGTTATTTCTTCATGTATAATGATCAACTCGATACTCCCTAGCCCCCAACAGCCTTTTTTTTCATAACACTTTAACCAGAGTGACGGGAGAGCGGCATTTTAGAAAACGTGCTTATCTCGGCGAGAAAAAGCGATTTCGGCAATAAAATTTAAAACGCGTGTAAAACATAAACCAAACGATGAAATTGGTTATTTCTTCATGTATAATGATCAACTCGATACTCCCTAGCCCCCAACAGCCTTTTTTTTCATAACACTTTAACCAGAGTGACGGGAGAGCGGCATTTCAGAAAACGTGCTTATCTCGGCGAGAAAAAGCGATTTCGGCAATAAAATTTAAAACGCGTGTAAAACATAAACCAAACGATGAAATTGGTTATTTCTTCATGTATAATGATCAACTCGATACTCCCTAGCCCCCAACAGCCTTTTTTTTCATAACACTTTAACCAGAGTGACGGGAGAGCGGCATTTCAGAAAACGTGCTTATCTCGGCGAGAAAAAGCGATTTCGGCAATAAAATTTAAAACGCGTGTAAAACATAAACCAAACGATGAAATTGGTTATTTCTTCATGTATAATGATCAACTCGAGTCGAGCTCCAGGGAGAGAGGCTGATTTTTCGCTTTTTGAGGCCGACCGACGAACCGGCGCGGGGCGGACTCAAAAGCCCGCAGAGCCGTAGGCACTTAGAAAAGTTTCGCCTTTGGCTGTGAGCTCCAGGGGGAGAGGCTGGTTTTGCGTTATTTTAGGCCGGCTGGAGAACCGGCGCGGGTCGGACGCACAATCCCCGCAGAGCCGTGGGCACTTAGAAAATTTTTGCCAAGTTGGCTCTGAGCGCCTGGTACCTAATATGGAAGTATAGAGGCCGACTTTCGGGCAAGATCACGCCGCGTTTGGCTTCCAGGACCCCGGCTAAGCAATTTTACCGGGCCGCCCGGTTCTTTTTTTGAACCAGCCCGGTTCTTTTTACACTTCCAGCTGGAGCTCAGCAGCGGCTTTTTGCGCAAGATCACGCCGGGTTAGGCTTCCAGGACCTCGGCTAAGCAATTCTACCGGGCCGCCCGGTTTTTTTTTTTGAACCAGCCCGGTTCTTTTTACACTTCCAGCTGGAGCTCACGAGCGGCTTTTTGGACAAGATCACGCCGTGTTAGGCTTCCAGAGCCCCGGCTAAGCAATTTTACCGGCCCGCCCGGTTCTTTTTTTTAACCAGCCCAGTTCTTTTTACACTTCCAGCTGGAGCTCAGCAGCGGGTTTTTGGACAAGATCACGCCGTGTTAGGCTTCCAGAGCCCCGGCTAAGCAATTTTACAGGGTCGCCCGGTTCTTTTTTTTAACCAGCCCGGTTTTTTTTACACTTCCAGCTGGAGCTCAGCAGCGGCTTTTTGGACAAGATCACGCCGTGTTAGGCTTCCAGAGCCCCGGCTAAGCAATTTTACCGGGTCGCCCGGTTCTTTTTTTTAACCAGCCCGGTTCTTTTTACACTTCCAGCTGGAGCTCAGCAGCGGCTTTTTGGACAAGATCACGCCGTGTTAGGCTTCCAGAGCCCCGGCTAAGCAATTTTACCGGGTCGCCCGGTTCTTTTTTTAACCAGCCCGGTTCTTTTTACACTTCCAGCTGGAGCTCAGCATCGTGTAAAACATAAACCAAACGATGAAATTGGTTATTTCTTCATGTATAATGATCAACTCGATACTCCCTAGCCCCCAACAGCCTTTTTTTTCATAACACTTTAACCAGAGTGACGGGAGAGCGGCATTTCAGAAAACGTGCTTATCTCGGCGAGAAAAAGCGATTTCGGCAATAAAATTTAAAACGCGTGTAAAACACAAACCAAACGATGAAATTGGTTATTTCTTCATGTATAATGATCAACTCGATACTCCCTAGCCCCCAACAGCCTTTTTTTTCATAACACTTTAACCAGAGTGACGGGAGAGCGGCATTTCAGAAAACGTGCTTATCTCGGCGAGAAAAAGCGATTTCGGCAATAAAATTTAAAACGCGTGTAAAACATAAACCAAACGATGAAATTGGTTATTTCTTCATGTATAATGATCAACTCGATACTCCCTAGCCCCCAACAGCCTTTTTTTTCATAACACTTTAACCAGAGTGACGGGAGAGCGGCATTTCAGAAAACGTGCTTATCTCGGCGAGAAAAAGCGATTTCGGCAATAAAATTTAAAACGCGTGTAAAACATAAACCAAACGATGAAATTGGTTATTTCTTCATGTATAATGATCAACTCGATACTCCCTAGCCCCCAACAGCCTTTTTTTTCATAACACTTTAACCAGAGTGACGGGAGAGCGGCATTTCAGAAAACGTGCTTATCTCGGCGAGAAAAAGCGATTTCGGCAATAAAATTTAAAACGCGTGTAAAACATAAACCAAACGATGAAATTGGTTATTTCTTCATGTATAATGATCAACTCGATACTCCCTAGCCCCCAACAGCCTTTTTTTTCATAACACTTTAACCAGAGTGACGGGAGAGCGGCATTTCAGAAAACGTGCTTATCTCGGCGAGAAAAAGCGATTTCGGCAATAAAATTTAAAACGCGTGTAAAACATAAACCAAACGATGAAATTGGTTATTTCTTCATGTATAATGATCAACTCGATACTCCCTAGCCCCCAACAGCCTTTTTTTTCATAACACTTTAACCAGAGTGACGGGAGAGCGGCATTTCAGAAAACGTGCTTATCTCGGCGAGAAAAAGCGATTTCGGCAATAAAATTTAAAACGCGTGTAAAACATAAACCAAACGATGAAATTGGTTATTTCTTCATGTATAATGATCAACTCGATACTCCCTAGCCCCCAACAGCCTTTTTTTTCATAACACTTTAACCAGAGTGACGGGAGAGCGGCATTTCAGAAAACGTGCTTATCTCGGCGAGAAAAAGCGATTTCGGCAATAAAATTTAAAACGCGTGTAAAACATAAACCAAACGATGAAATTGGTTATTTCTTCAAGTATAATGATCAACTCGATACTCCCTAGCCCCCAACAGCCTTTTTTTTCATAACACTTTAACCAGAGTGACGGGAGAGCGGCATTTCAGAAAACGTGCTTATCTCGGCGAGAAAAAGCGATTTCGGCAATAAAATTTAAAACGCGTGTAAAACATAAACCAAACGATGAAATTGGTTATTTCTTCATGTATAATGATCAACTCGAGTCGAGCTCCAGGGAGAGAGGCTGATTTTTCGCTTTTTGAGGCCGACCGACGAACCGGCGCGGGGCGGACTCAAAAGCCCGCAGAGCCGTAGGCACTTAGAAAAGTTTCGCCTTTGGCTGTGAGCTCCAGGGGGAGAGGCTGGTTTTGCGTTATTTTAGGCCGGCTGGAGAACCGGCGCGGGTCGGACGCACAATCCCCGCAGAGCCGTGGGCACTTAGAAAATTTTTGCCAAGTTGGCTCTGAGCGCCTGGTACCTAATATGGAAGTATAGAGGCCGACTTTCGGGCAAGATCACGCCGCGTTAGGCTTCCAGGACCCCGGCTAAGCAATTTTACCGGGCCGCCCGGTTCTTTTTTTGAACCAGCCCGGTTCTTTTTACACTTCCAGCTGGAGCTCAGCAGCGGCTTTTTGCGCAAGATCACGCCGGGTTAGGCTTCCAGGACCTCGGCTAAGCAATTCTACCGGGCCGCCCGGTTCTTTTTTTGAACCAGCCCGGTTCTTTTTACACTTCCAGCTGGAGCTCACGAGCGGCTTTTTGGACAAGATCACGCCGTGTTAGGCTTCCAGAGCCCCGGCTAAGCAATTTTACCGGCCCGCCCGGTTCTTTTTTTTAACCAGCCCGGTTCTTTTTACACTTCCAGCTGGAGCTCAGCAGCGGGTTTTTGGACAAGATCACGCCGTGTTAGGCTTCCAGAGCCCCGGCTAAGCAATTTTACAGGGTCGCCCGGTTCTTTTTTTTAACCAGCCCGGTTCTTTTTACACTTCCAGCTGGAGCTCAGCAGCGGGTTTTTGGACAAGATCACGCCGTGTTAGGCTTCCAGAGCCCCGGCTAAGCAATTTTACAGGGTCGCCCGGTTCTTTTTTTTAACCAGCCCGGTTTTTTTTACACTTCCAGCTGGAGCTCAGCAGCGGCTTTTTGCACAGTATCACGCCGGGTTAGGCTTCCAGAGCCCCGGCTAAGCAATTTTTCCGGGCCGCCCGGTTCTTTTTTTTTAACCAGCCCGGTTCTTTTTACACTTCCAGCTGGAGCTCAGCAGCGGCTTTTTGGACAAGATCACGCCGTGTTAGGCTTCCAGAGCCCCGGCTAAGCAATTTTACCGGGTCGCCCGGTTCTTTTTTTTAACCAGCCCGGTTCTTTTTACACTTCCAGCTGGAGCTCAGCAGCGGCTTTTTGGACAAGATCACGCCGTGTTAGGCTTCCAGAGCCCCGGCTAAGCAATTTTACCGGGTCGCCCGGTTCTTTTTTTAACCAGCCCGGTTCTTTTTACACTTCCAGCTGGAGCTCAGCATCGTGTAAAACATAAACCAAACGATGAAATTGGTTATTTCTTCATGTATAATGATCAACTCGATACTCCCTAGCCCCCAACAGCCTTTTTTTTCATAACACTTTAACCAGAGTGACGGGAGAGCGGCATTTCAGAAAACGTGCTTATCTCGGCGAGAAAAAGCGATTTCGGCAATAAAATTTAAAACGCGTGTAAAACATAAACCAAACAATGAAATTGGTTATTTCTTCATGTATAATGATCAACTCGATACTCCCTAGCCCCCAACAGCCTTTTTTTTTCATAACACTTTAACCAGAGTGACGGGAGAGCGGCATTTCAGAAAACGTGCTTATCTCAGCGAGAAAAAGCGATTTCGGCAATAAAATTTAAAACGCGTGTAAAACATAAACCAAACGATGAAATTGGTTATTTCTTCATGTATAATGATCAACTCGATACTCCCTAGCCCCCAACAGCCTTTTTTTTCATAACACTTTAACCAGAGTGACGGGAGAGCGGCATTTCAGAAAACGTGCTTATCTCGGCGAGAAAAAGCGATTTCGGCAATAAAATTTAAAACGCGTGTAAAACATAAACCAAACGATGAAATTGGTTATTTCTTCATGTATAATGATCAATTCGATACTCCCTAGCCCCCAACAGCCTTTTTTTTCATAACACTTTAACCAGAGTGACGGGAGAGCGGCATTTCAGAAAACGTGCTTATCTCGGCGAGAAAAAGCGATTTCGGCAATAAAATTTAAAACGCGTGTAAAACATAAACCAAACGATGAAATTGGTTATTTCTTCATGTATAATGATCAACTCGATACTCCCTAGCCCCCAACAGCCTTTTTTTTCATAACACTTTAACCAGAGTGACGGAAGAGCGGCATTTCAGAAAACGTGCTTATCTCGGCGAGAAAAAGCGATTTCGGCAATAAAATTTAAAACGCGTGTAAAACATAAACCAAACGATGAAATTGGTTATTTCTTCATGTATAATGATCAACTCGATACTCCCTAGCCCCCAACAGCCTTTTTTTTCATAACACTTTAACCAGAGTGACGGGAGAGCGGCATTTCAGAAAACGTGCTTATCTCGGCGAGAAAAAGCGATTTCGGCAATAAAATTTAAAACGCGTGTAAAACATAAACCAAACGATGAAATTGGTTATTTCTTCATGTATAATGATCAACTCGATACTCCCTAGCCCCCAACAGCCTTTTTTTTCATAACACTTTAACCAGAGTGACGGGAGAGCGGCATTTCAGAAAACGTGCTTATCTCGGCGAGAAAAAGCGATTTCGGCAATAAAATTTAAAACGCGTGTAAAACATAAACCAAACGATGAAATTGGTTATTTCTTCATGTATAATGATCAACTCGATACTCCCTAGCCCCCAACAGCCTTTTTTTTCATAACACTTTAACCAGAGTGACGGGAGAGCGGCTTTTCAGAAAACGTGCTTATCTCGGCGAGAAAAAGCGATTTCGGCAATAAAATTTAAAACGCGTGTAAAACATAAACCAAACGATGAAATTGGTTATTTCTTCATGTATAATGATCAACTCGATACTCCCTAGCCCCCAACAGCCTTTTTTTTCATAACACTTTAACCAGAGTGACGGGAGAGCGGCATTTCAGAAAACGTGCTTATCTCGGCGAGAAAAAGCGATTTCGGCAATACAATTTAAAACGCGTGTAAAACATAAACCAAACGATGAAATTGGTTATTTCTTCATGTATAATGATCAACTCGATACTCCCTAGCCCCCAACAGCCTTTTTTTTCATAACACTTTAACCAGAGTGACGGGAGAGCGGCATTTCAGAAAACGTGCTTATCTCGGCGAGAAAAAGCGATTTCGGCAATACAATTTAAAACGCGTGTAAAACATAAACCAAACGATGAAATTGGTTATTTCTTCATGTATAATGATCAACTCGATACTCCCTAGCCCCCAACAGCCTTTTTTTTCATAACACTTTAACCAGAGTGACGGGAGAGCGGCATTTCAGAAAACGTGCTTATCTCGGCGAGAAAAAGCGATTTCGGCAATACAATTTAAAACGCGTGTAAAACATAAACCAAACGATGAAATTGGTTATTTCTTCATGTATAATGATCAACTCGATACTCCCTAGCCCCCAACAGCCTTTTTTTTCATAACACTTTAACCAGAGTGACGGGAGAGCGGCATTTCAGAAAACGTGCTTATCTCGGCGAGAAAAAGCGATTTCGGCAATAAAATTTAAAACGCGTGTAAAACATAAACCAAACGATGAAATTGGTTATTTCTTCATGTATAATGATCAACTCGATACTCCCTAGCCCCCAACAGCCTTTTTTTTCATAACACTTTAACCAGAATGACGGGAGAGCGGCATTTCAGAAAACGTGCTTATCTCGGCGAGAAAAAGCGATTTCGGCAATAAAATTTAAAACGCGTGTAAAACATAAACCAAACGATGAAATTGGTTATTTCTTCATGTATAATGATCAACTCGATACTCCCTAGCCCCCAACAGCCTTTTTTTTCATAACACTTTAACCAGAGTGACGGGAGAGCGGCATTTCAGAAAACGTGCTTATCTCGGCGAGAAAAAGCGATTTCGGCAATAAAATTTAAAACGCGTGTAAAACATAAACCAAACGATGAAATTGGTTATTTCTTCATGTATAATGATCAACTCGATACTCCCTAGCCCCCAACAGCCTTTTTTTTCATAACACTTTAACCAGAGTGACGGGAGAGCGGCATTTCAGAAAACGTGCTTATCTCGGCGAGAAAAAGCGATTTCGGCAATAAAATTTAAAACGCGTGTAAAACATAAACCAAACGATGAAATTGGTTATTTCTTCATGTATAATGATCAACTCGATACTCCCTAGCCCCCAACAGCCTTTTTTTTCATAACACTTTAACCAGAGTGACGGGAGAGCGGCATTTCAGAAAACGTGCTTATCTCGGCGAGAAAAAGCGATTTCGGCAATAAAATTTAAAACGCGTGTAAAACATAAACCAAACGATGAAATTGGTTATTTCTTCATGTATAATGATCAACTCGATACTCCCTAGCCCCCAACAGCCTTTTTTTTCATAACACTTTAACCAGAGTGACGGGAGAGCGGCATTTCAGAAAACGTGCTTATCTCGGCGAGAAAAAGCGATTTCGGCAATAAAATTTAAAACGCGTGTAAAACATAAACCAAACGATGAAATTGGTTATTTCTTCATGTATAATGATCAACTCGATACTCCCTAGCCCCCAACAGCCTTTTTTTTCATAACACTTTAACCAGAGTGACGGGAGAGCGGCATTTCAGAAAACGTGCTTATCTCGGCGAGAAAAAGCGATTTCGGCAATAAAATTTAAAACGCGTGTAAAACATAAACCAAACGATGAAATTGGTTATTTCTTCATGTATAATGATCAACTCGATACTCCCTAGCCCCCAACAGCCTTTTTTTTCATAACACTTTAACCAGAGTGACGGGAGAGCGGCATTTCAGAAAACGTGCTTATCTCGGCGAGAAAAAGCGATTTCGGCAATAAAATTTAAAACGCGTGTAAAACATAAACCAAACGATGAAATTGGTTATTTCTTCATGTATAATGATCAACTCGATACTCCCTAGCCCCCAACAGCCTTTTTTTTCATAACACTTTAACCAGAGTGACGGGAGAGCGGCATTTCAGAAAACGTGCTTATCTCGGCGAGAAAAAGCGATTTCGGCAATAAAATTTAAAACGCGTGTAAAACATAAACCAAACGATGAAATTGGTTATTTCTTCATGTATAATGATCAACTCGATACTCCCTAGCCCCCAACAGCCTTTTTTTTCATAACACTTTAACCAGAGTGACGGGAGAGCGGCATTTCAGAAAACGTGCTTATCTCGGCGAGAAAAAGCGATTTCGGCAATAAAATTTAAAACGCGTGTAAAACATAAACCAAACGATGAAATTGGTTATTTCTTCATGTATAATGATCAACTCGATACTCCCTAGCCCCCAACAGCCTTTTTTTTCATAACACTTTAACCAGAGTGACGGGAGAGCGGCATTTCAGAAAACGTGCTTATCTCGGCGAGAAAAAGCGATTTCGGCAATAAAATTTAAAACGCGTGTAAAACATAAACCAAACGATGAAATTGGTTATTTCTTCATGTATAATGATCAACTCGATACTCCCTAGCCCCCAACAGCCTTTTTTTTCATAACACTTTAACCAGAGTGACGGGAGAGCGGCATTTCAGAAAACGTGCTTATCTCGGCGAGAAAAAGCGATTTCGGCAATAAAATTTAAAACGCGTGTAAAACATAAACCAAACGATGAAATTGGTTATTTCTTCATGTATAATGATCAACTCGATACTCCCTAGCCCCCAACAGCCTTTTTTTTCATAACACTTTAACCAGAGTGACGGGAGAGCGGCATTTCAGAAAACGTGCTTATCTCGGCGAGAAAAAGCGATTTCGGCAATAAAATTTAAAACGCGTGTAAAACATAAACCAAACGATGAAATTGGTTATTTCTTCATGTATAATGATCAACTCGATACTCCCTAGCCCCCAACAGCCTTTTTTTTCATAACACTTTAACCAGAGTGACGGGAGAGCGGCATTTCAGAAAACGTGCTTATCTCGGCGAGAAAAAGCGATTTCGGCAATAAAATTTAAAACGCGTGTAAAACATAAACCAAACGATGAAATTGGTTATTTCTTCATGTATAATGATCAACTCGATACTCCCTAGCCCCCAACAGCCTTTTTTTTCATAACACTTTAACCAGAGTGACGGGAGAGCGGCATTTCAGAAAACGTGCTTATCTCGGCGAGAAAAAGCGATTTCGGCAATAAAATTTAAAACGCGTGTAAAACATAAACCAAACGATGAAATTGGTTATTTCTTCATGTATAATGATCAACTCGATACTCCCTAGCCCCCAACAGCCTTTTTTTTCATAACACTTTAACCAGAGTGACGGGAGAGCGGCATTTCAGAAAACGTGCTTATCTCGGCGAGAAAAAGCGATTTCGGCAATAAAATTTAAAACGCGTGTAAAACATAAACCAAACGATGAAATTGGTTATTTCTTCATGTATAATGATCAACTCGATACTCCCTAGCCCCCAACAGCCTTTTTTTTCATAACACTTTAACCAGAGTGACGGGAGAGCGGCATTTCAGAAAACGTGCTTATCTCGGCGAGAAAAAGCGATTTCGGCAATAAAATTTAAAACGCGTGTAAAACATAAACCAAACGATGAAATTGGTTATTTCTTCATGTATAATGATCAACTCGATACTCCCTAGCCCCCAACAGCCTTTTTTTTCATAACACTTTAACCAGAGTGACGGGAGAGCGGCATTTCAGAAAACGTGCTTATCTCGGCGAGAAAAAGCGATTTCGGCAATAAAATTTAAAACGCGTGTAAAACATAAACCAAACGATGAAATTGGTTATTTCTTCATGTATAATGATCAACTCGATACTCCCTAGCCCCCAACAGCCTTTTTTTTCATAACACTTTAACCAGAGTGACGGGAGAGCGGCATTTCAGAAAACGTGCTTATCTCGGCGAGAAAAAGCGATTTCGGCAATAAAATTTAAAACGCGTGTAAAACATAAACCAAACGATGAAATTGGTTATTTCTTCATGTATAATGATCAACTCGATACTCCCTAGCCCCCAACAGCCTTTTTTTTCATAACACTTTAACCAGAGTGACGGGAGAGCGGCATTTCAGAAAACGTGCTTATCTCGGCGAGAAAAAGCGATTTCGGCAATAAAATTTAAAACGCGTGTAAAACATAAACCAAACGATGAAATTGGTTATTTCTTCATGTATAATGATCAACTCGATACTCCCTAGCCCCCAACAGCCTTTTTTTTCATAACACTTTAACCAGAGTGACGGGAGAGCGGCATTTCAGAAAACGTGCTTATCTCGGCGAGAAAAAGCGATTTCGGCAATAAAATTTAAAACGCGTGTAAAACATAAACCAAACGATGAAATTGGTTATTTCTTCATGTATAATGATCAACTCGATACTCCCTAGCCCCCAACAGCCTTTTTTTTCATAACACTTTAACCAGAGTGACGGGAGAGCGGCATTTCAGAAAACGTGCTTATCTCGGCGAGAAAAAGCGATTTCGGCAATAAAATTTAAAACGCGTGTAAAACATAAACCAAACGATGAAATTGGTTATTTCTTCATGTATAATGATCAACTCGATACTCCCTAGCCCCCAACAGCCTTTTTTTTCATAACACTTTAACCAGAGTGACGGGAGAGCGGCATTTCAGAAAACGTGCTTATCTCGGCGAGAAAAAGCGATTTCGGCAATAAAATTTAAAACGCGTGTAAAACATAAACCAAACGATGAAATTGGTTATTTCTTCATGTATAATGATCAACTCGATACTCCCTAGCCCCCAACAGCCTTTTTTTTCATAACACTTTAACCAGAGTGACGGGAGAGCGGCATTTCAGAAAACGTGCTTATCTCGGCGAGAAAAAGCGATTTCGGCAATAAAATTTAAAACGCGTGTAAAACATAAACCAAACGATGAAATTGGTTATTTCTTCATGTATAATGATCAACTCGATACTCCCTAGCCCCCAACAGCCTTTTTTTTCATAACACTTTAACCAGAGTGACGGGAGAGCGGCATTTCAGAAAACGTGCTTATCTCGGCGAGAAAAAGCGATTTCGGCAATAAAATTTAAAACGCGTGTAAAACATAAACCAAACGATGAAATTGGTTATTTCTTCATGTATAATGATCAACTCGATACTCCCTAGCCCCCAACAGCCTTTTTTTTCATAACACTTTAACCAGAGTGACGGGAGAGCGGCATTTCAGAAAACGTGCTTATCTCGGCGAGAAAAAGCGATTTCGGCAATAAAATTTAAAACGCGTGTAAAACATAAACCAAACGATGAAATTGGTTATTTCTTCATGTATAATGATCAACTCGATACTCCCTAGCCCCCAACAGCCTTTTTTTTCATAACACTTTAACCAGAGTGACGGGAGAGCGGCATTTCAGAAAACGTGCTTATCTCGGCGAGAAAAAGCGATTTCGGCAATAAAATTTAAAACGCGTGTAAAACATAAACCAAACGATGAAATTGGTTATTTCTTCATGTATAATGATCAACTCGATACTCCCTAGCCCCCAACAGCCTTTTTTTTCATAACACTTTAACCAGAGTGACGGGAGAGCGGCATTTCAGAAAACGTGCTTATCTCGGCGAGAAAAAGCGATTTCGGCAATAAAATTTAAAACGCGTGTAAAACATAAACCAAACGATGAAATTGGTTATTTCTTCATGTATAATGATCAACTCGATACTCCCTAGCCCCCAACAGCCTTTTTTTTCATAACACTTTAACCAGAGTGACGGGAGAGCGGCATTTCAGAAAACGTGCTTATCTCGGCGAGAAAAAGCGATTTCGGCAATAAAATTTAAAACGCGTGTAAAACATAAACCAAACGATGAAATTGGTTATTTCTTCATGTATAATGATCAACTCGATACTCCCTAGCCCCCAACAGCCTTTTTTTTCATAACACTTTAACCAGAGTGACGGGAGAGCGGCATTTCAGAAAACGTGCTTATCTCGGCGAGAAAAAGCGATTTCGGCAATAAAATTTAAAACGCGTGTAAAACATAAACCAAACGATGAAATTGGTTATTTCTTCATGTATAATGATCAACTCGATACTCCCTAGCCCCCAACAGCCTTTTTTTTCATAACACTTTAACCAGAGTGACGGGAGAGCGGCATTTCAGAAAACGTGCTTATCTCGGCGAGAAAAAGCGATTTCGGCAATAAAATTTAAAACGCGTGTAAAACATAAACCAAACGATGAAATTGGTTATTTCTTCATGTATAATGATCAACTCGATACTCCCTAGCCCCCAACAGCCTTTTTTTTCATAACACTTTAACCAGAGTGACGGGAGAGCGGCATTTCAGAAAACGTGCTTATCTCGGCGAGAAAAAGCGATTTCGGCAATAAAATTTAAAACGCGTGTAAAACATAAACCAAACGATGAAATTGGTTATTTCTTCATGTATAATGATCAACTCGATACTCCCTAGCCCCCAACAGCCTTTTTTTTCATAACACTTTAACCAGAGTGACGGGAGAGCGGCATTTCAGAAAACGTGCTTATCTCGGCGAGAAAAAGCGATTTCGGCAATAAAATTTAAAACGCGTGTAAAACATAAACCAAACGATGAAATTGGTTATTTCTTCATGTATAATGATCAACTCGATACTCCCTAGCCCCCAACAGCCTTTTTTTTCATAACACTTTAACCAGAGTGACGGGAGAGCGGCATTTCAGAAAACGTGCTTATCTCGGCGAGAAAAAGCGATTTCGGCAATAAAATTTAAAACGCGTGTAAAACATAAACCAAACGATGAAATTGGTTATTTCTTCATGTATAATGATCAACTCGATACTCCCTAGCCCCCAACAGCCTTTTTTTTCATAACACTTTAACCAGAGTGACGGGAGAGCGGCATTTCAGAAAACGTGCTTATCTCGGCGAGAAAAAGCGATTTCGGCAATAAAATTTAAAACGCGTGTAAAACATAAACCAAACGATGAAATTGGTTATTTCTTCATGTATAATGATCAACTCGATACTCCCTAGCCCCCAACAGCCTTTTTTTTCATAACACTTTAACCAGAGTGACGGGAGAGCGGCATTTCAGAAAACGTGCTTATCTCGGCGAGAAAAAGCGATTTCGGCAATAAAATTTAAAACGCGTGTAAAACATAAACCAAACGATGAAATTGGTTATTTCTTCATGTATAATGATCAACTCGATACTCCCTAGCCCCCAACAGCCTTTTTTTTCATAACACTTTAACCAGAGTGACGGGAGAGCGGCATTTCAGAAAACGTGCTTATCTCGGCGAGAAAAAGCGATTTCGGCAATAAAATTTAAAACGCGTGTAAAACATAAACCAAACGATGAAATTGGTTATTTCTTCATGTATAATGATCAACTCGATACTCCCTAGCCCCCAACAGCCTTTTTTTTCATAACACTTTAACCAGAGTGACGGGAGAGCGGCATTTCAGAAAACGTGCTTATCTCGGCGAGAAAAAGCGATTTCGGCAATAAAATTTAAAACGCGTGTAAAACATAAACCAAACGATGAAATTGGTTATTTCTTCATGTATAATGATCAACTCGATACTCCCTAGCCCCCAACAGCCTTTTTTTTCATAACACTTTAACCAGAGTGACGGGAGAGCGGCATTTCAGAAAACGTGCTTATCTCGGCGAGAAAAAGCGATTTCGGCAATAAAATTTAAAACGCGTGTAAAACATAAACCAAACGATGAAATTGGTTATTTCTTCATGTATAATGATCAACTCGATACTCCCTAGCCCCCAACAGCCTTTTTTTTCATAACACTTTAACCAGAGTGACGGGAGAGCGGCATTTCAGAAAACGTGCTTATCTCGGCGAGAAAAAGCGATTTCGGCAATAAAATTTAAAACGCGTGTAAAACATAAACCAAACGATGAAATTGGTTATTTCTTCATGTATAATGATCAACTCGATACTCCCTAGCCCCCAACAGCCTTTTTTTTCATAACACTTTAACCAGAGTGACGGGAGAGCGGCATTTCAGAAAACGTGCTTATCTCGGCGAGAAAAAGCGATTTCGGCAATAAAATTTAAAACGCGTGTAAAACATAAACCAAACGATGAAATTGGTTATTTCTTCATGTATAATGATCAACTCGATACTCCCTAGCCCCCAACAGCCTTTTTTTTCATAACACTTTAACCAGAGTGACGGGAGAGCGGCATTTCAGAAAACGTGCTTATCTCGGCGAGAAAAAGCGATTTCGGCAATAAAATTTAAAACGCGTGTAAAACATAAACCAAACGATGAAATTGGTTATTTCTTCATGTATAATGATCAACTCGATACTCCCTAGCCCCCAACAGCCTTTTTTTTCATAACACTTTAACCAGAGTGACGGGAGAGCGGCATTTCAGAAAACGTGCTTATCTCGGCGAGAAAAAGCGATTTCGGCAATAAAATTTAAAACGCGTGTAAAACATAAACCAAACGATGAAATTGGTTATTTCTTCATGTATAATGATCAACTCGATACTCCCTAGCCCCCAACAGCCTTTTTTTTCATAACACTTTAACCAGAGTGACGGGAGAGCGGCATTTCAGAAAACGTGCTTATCTCGGCGAGAAAAAGCGATTTCGGCAATAAAATTTAAAACGCGTGTAAAACATAAACCAAACGATGAAATTGGTTATTTCTTCATGTATAATGATCAACTCGATACTCCCTAGCCCCCAACAGCCTTTTTTTTCATAACACTTTAACCAGAGTGACGGGAGAGCGGCATTTCAGAAAACGTGCTTATCTCGGCGAGAAAAAGCGATTTCGGCAATAAAATTTAAAACGCGTGTAAAACATAAACCAAACGATGAAATTGGTTATTTCTTCATGTATAATGATCAACTCGATACTCCCTAGCCCCCAACAGCCTTTTTTTTCATAACACTTTAACCAGAGTGACGGGAGAGCGGCATTTCAGAAAACGTGCTTATCTCGGCGAGAAAAAGCGATTTCGGCAATAAAATTTAAAACGCGTGTAAAACATAAACCAAACGATGAAATTGGTTATTTCTTCATGTATAATGATCAACTCGATACTCCCTAGCCCCCAACAGCCTTTTTTTTCATAACACTTTAACCAGAGTGACGGGAGAGCGGCATTTCAGAAAACGTGCTTATCTCGGCGAGAAAAAGCGATTTCGGCAATAAAATTTAAAACGCGTGTAAAACATAAACCAAACGATGAAATTGGTTATTTCTTCATGTATAATGATCAACTCGATACTCCCTAGCCCCCAACAGCCTTTTTTTTCATAACACTTTAACCAGAGTGACGGGAGAGCGGCATTTCAGAAAACGTGCTTATCTCGGCGAGAAAAAGCGATTTCGGCAATAAAATTTAAAACGCGTGTAAAACATAAACCAAACGATGAAATTGGTTATTTCTTCATGTATAATGATCAACTCGATACTCCCTAGCCCCCAACAGCCTTTTTTTTCATAACACTTTAACCAGAGTGACGGGAGAGCGGCATTTCAGAAAACGTGCTTATCTCGGCGAGAAAAAGCGATTTCGGCAATAAAATTTAAAACGCGTGTAAAACATAAACCAAACGATGAAATTGGTTATTTCTTCATGTATAATGATCAACTCGATACTCCCTAGCCCCCAACAGCCTTTTTTTTCATAACACTTTAACCAGAGTGACGGGAGAGCGGCATTTCAGAAAACGTGCTTATCTCGGCGAGAAAAAGCGATTTCGGCAATAAAATTTAAAACGCGTGTAAAACATAAACCAAACGATGAAATTGGTTATTTCTTCATGTATAATGATCAACTCGATACTCCCTAGCCCCCAACAGCCTTTTTTTTCATAACACTTTAACCAGAGTGACGGGAGAGCGGCATTTCAGAAAACGTGCTTATCTCGGCGAGAAAAAGCGATTTCGGCAATAAAATTTAAAACGCGTGTAAAACATAAACCAAACGATGAAATTGGTTATTTCTTCATGTATAATGATCAACTCGATACTCCCTAGCCCCCAACAGCCTTTTTTTTCATAACACTTTAACCAGAGTGACGGGAGAGCGGCATTTCAGAAAACGTGCTTATCTCGGCGAGAAAAAGCGATTTCGGCAATAAAATTTAAAACGCGTGTAAAACATAAACCAAACGATGAAATTGGTTATTTCTTCATGTATAATGATCAACTCGATACTCCCTAGCCCCCAACAGCCTTTTTTTTCATAACACTTTAACCAGAGTGACGGGAGAGCGGCATTTCAGAAAACGTGCTTATCTCGGCGAGAAAAAGCGATTTCGGCAATAAAATTTAAAACGCGTGTAAAACATAAACCAAACGATGAAATTGGTTATTTCTTCATGTATAATGATCAACTCGATACTCCCTAGCCCCCAACAGCCTTTTTTTTCATAACACTTTAACCAGAGTGACGGGAGAGCGGCATTTCAGAAAACGTGCTTATCTCGGCGAGAAAAAGCGATTTCGGCAATAAAATTTAAAACGCGTGTAAAACATAAACCAAACGATGAAATTGGTTATTTCTTCATGTATAATGATCAACTCGATACTCCCTAGCCCCCAACAGCCTTTTTTTTCATAACACTTTAACCAGAGTGACGGGAGAGCGGCATTTCAGAAAACGTGCTTATCTCGGCGAGAAAAAGCGATTTCGGCAATAAAATTTAAAACGCGTGTAAAACATAAACCAAACGATGAAATTGGTTATTTCTTCATGTATAATGATCAACTCGATACTCCCTAGCCCCCAACAGCCTTTTTTTTCATAACACTTTAACCAGAGTGACGGGAGAGCGGCATTTCAGAAAACGTGCTTATCTCGGCGAGAAAAAGCGATTTCGGCAATAAAATTTAAAACGCGTGTAAAACATAAACCAAACGATGAAATTGGTTATTTCTTCATGTATAATGATCAACTCGATACTCCCTAGCCCCCAACAGCCTTTTTTTTCATAACACTTTAACCAGAGTGACGGGAGAGCGGCATTTCAGAAAACGTGCTTATCTCGGCGAGAAAAAGCGATTTCGGCAATAAAATTTAAAACGCGTGTAAAACATAAACCAAACGATGAAATTGGTTATTTCTTCATGTATAATGATCAACTCGATACTCCCTAGCCCCCAACAGCCTTTTTTTTCATAACACTTTAACCAGAGTGACGGGAGAGCGGCATTTCAGAAAACGTGCTTATCTCGGCGAGAAAAAGCGATTTCGGCAATAAAATTTAAAACGCGTGTAACAACATAAACCAAACGATGAAATTGGTTATTTCTTCATGTATAATGATCAACTCGATACTCCCTAGCCCCCAACAGCCTTTTTTTTCATAACACTTTAACCAGAGTGACGGGAGAGCGGCATTTCAGAAAACGTGCTTATCTCGGCGAGAAAAAGCGATTTCGGCAATAAAATTTAAAACGCGTGTAAAACATAAACCAAACGATGAAATTGGTTATTTCTTCATGTATAATGATCAACTCGATACTCCCTAGCCCCCAACAGCCTTTTTTTTCATAACACTTTAACCAGAGTGACGGGAGAGCGGCATTTCAGAAAACGTGCTTATCTCGGCGAGAAAAAGCGATTTCGGCAATAAAATTTAAAACGCGTGTAAAACATAAACCAAACGATGAAATTGGTTATTTCTTCATGTATAATGATCAACTCGATACTCCCTAGCCCCCAACAGCCTTTTTTTTCATAACACTTTAACCAGAGTGACGGGAGAGCGGCATTTCAGAAAACGTGCTTATCTCGGCGAGAAAAAGCGATTTCGGCAATAAAATTTAAAACGCGTGTAAAACATAAACCAAACGATGAAATTGGTTATTTCTTCATGTATAATGATCAACTCGATACTCCCTAGCCCCCAACAGCCTTTTTTTTCATAACACTTTAACCAGAGTGACGGGAGAGCGGCATTTCAGAAAACGTGCTTATCTCGGCGAGAAAAAGCGATTTCGGCAATAAAATTTAAAACGCGTGTAAAACATAAACCAAACGATGAAATTGGTTATTTCTTCATGTATAATGATCAACTCGATACTCCCTAGCCCCCAACAGCCTTTTTTTTCATAACACTTTAACCAGAGTGACGGGAGAGCGGCATTTCAGAAAACGTGCTTATCTCGGCGAGAAAAAGCGATTTCGGCAATAAAATTTAAAACGCGTGTAAAACATAAACCAAACGATGAAATTGGTTATTTCTTCATGTATAATGATCAACTCGATACTCCCTAGCCCCCAACAGCCTTTTTTTTCATAACACTTTAACCAGAGTGACGGGAGAGCGGCATTTCAGAAAACGTGCTTATCTCGGCGAGAAAAAGCGATTTCGGCAATAAAATTTAAAACGCGTGTAAAACATAAACCAAACGATGAAATTGGTTATTTCTTCATGTATAATGATCAACTCGATACTCCCTAGCCCCCAACAGCCTTTTTTTTCATAACACTTTAACCAGAGTGACGGGAGAGCGGCATTTCAGAAAACGTGCTTATCTCGGCGAGAAAAAGCGATTTCGGCAATAAAATTTAAAACGCGTGTAAAACATAAACCAAACGATGAAATTGGTTATTTCTTCATGTATAATGATCAACTCGATACTCCCTAGCCCCCAACAGCCTTTTTTTTCATAACACTTTAACCAGAGTGACGGGAGAGCGGCATTTCAGAAAACGTGCTTATCTCGGCGAGAAAAAGCGATTTCGGCAATAAAATTTAAAACGCGTGTAAAACATAAACCAAACGATGAAATTGGTTATTTCTTCATGTATAATGATCAACTCGATACTCCCTAGCCCCCAACAGCCTTTTTTTTCATAACACTTTAACCAGAGTGACGGGAGAGCGGCATTTCAGAAAACGTGCTTATCTCGGCGAGAAAAAGCGATTTCGGCAATAAAATTTAAAACGCGTGTAAAACATAAACCAAACGATGAAATTGGTTATTTCTTCATGTATAATGATCAACTCGATACTCCCTAGCCCCCAACAGCCTTTTTTTTCATAACACTTTAACCAGAGTGACGGGAGAGCGGCATTTCAGAAAACGTGCTTATCTCGGCGAGAAAAAGCGATTTCGGCAATAAAATTTAAAACGCGTGTAAAACATAAACCAAACGATGAAATTGGTTATTTCTTCATGTATAATGATCAACTCGATACTCCCTAGCCCCCAACAGCCTTTTTTTTCATAACACTTTAACCAGAGTGACGGGAGAGCGGCATTTCAGAAAACGTGCTTATCTCGGCGAGAAAAAGCGATTTCGGCAATAAAATTTAAAACGCGTGTAAAACATAAACCAAACGATGAAATTGGTTATTTCTTCATGTATAATGATCAACTCGATACTCCCTAGCCCCCAACAGCCTTTTTTTTCATAACACTTTAACCAGAGTGACGGGAGAGCGGCATTTCAGAAAACGTGCTTATCTCGGCGAGAAAAAGCGATTTCGGCAATAAAATTTAAAACGCGTGTAAAACATAAACCAAACGATGAAATTGGTTATTTCTTCATGTATAATGATCAACTCGATACTCCCTAGCCCCCAACAGCCTTTTTTTTCATAACACTTTAACCAGAGTGACGGGAGAGCGGCATTTCAGAAAACGTGCTTATCTCGGCGAGAAAAAGCGATTTCGGCAATAAAATTTAAAACGCGTGTAAAACATAAACCAAACGATGAAATTGGTTATTTCTTCATGTATAATGATCAACTCGATACTCCCTAGCCCCCAACAGCCTTTTTTTTCATAACACTTTAACCAGAGTGACGGGAGAGCGGCATTTCAGAAAACGTGCTTATCTCGGCGAGAAAAAGCGATTTCGGCAATAAAATTTAAAACGCGTGTAAAACATAAACCAAACGATGAAATTGGTTATTTCTTCATGTATAATGATCAACTCGATACTCCCTAGCCCCCAACAGCCTTTTTTTTCATAACACTTTAACCAGAGTGACGGGAGAGCGGCATTTCAGAAAACGTGCTTATCTCGGCGAGAAAAAGCGATTTCGGCAATAAAATTTAAAACGCGTGTAAAACATAAACCAAACGATGAAATTGGTTATTTCTTCATGTATAATGATCAACTCGATACTCCCTAGCCCCCAACAGCCTTTTTTTTCATAACACTTTAACCAGAGTGACGGGAGAGCGGCATTTCAGAAAACGTGCTTATCTCGGCGAGAAAAAGCGATTTCGGCAATAAAATTTAAAACGCGTGTAAAACATAAACCAAACGATGAAATTGGTTATTTCTTCATGTATAATGATCAACTCGATACTCCCTAGCCCCCAACAGCCTTTTTTTTCATAACACTTTAACCAGAGTGACGGGAGAGCGGCATTTCAGAAAACGTGCTTATCTCGGCGAGAAAAAGCGATTTCGGCAATAAAATTTAAAACGCGTGTAAAACATAAACCAAACGATGAAATTGGTTATTTCTTCATGTATAATGATCAACTCGATACTCCCTAGCCCCCAACAGCCTTTTTTTTCATAACACTTTAACCAGAGTGACGGGAGAGCGGCATTTCAGAAAACGTGCTTATCTCGGCGAGAAAAAGCGATTTCGGCAATAAAATTTAAAACGCGTGTAAAACATAAACCAAACGATGAAATTGGTTATTTCTTCATGTATAATGATCAACTCGATACTCCCTAGCCCCCAACAGCCTTTTTTTTCATAACACTTTAACCAGAGTGACGGGAGAGCGGCATTTCAGAAAACGTGCTTATCTCGGCGAGAAAAAGCGATTTCGGCAATAAAATTTAAAACGCGTGTAAAACATAAACCAAACGATGAAATTGGTTATTTCTTCATGTATAATGATCAACTCGATACTCCCTAGCCCCCAACAGCCTTTTTTTTCATAACACTTTAACCAGAGTGACGGGAGAGCGGCATTTCAGAAAACGTGCTTATCTCGGCGAGAAAAAGCGATTTCGGCAATAAAATTTAAAACGCGTGTAAAACATAAACCAAACGATGAAATTGGTTATTTCTTCATGTATAATGATCAACTCGATACTCCCTAGCCCCCAACAGCCTTTTTTTTCATAACACTTTAACCAGAGTGACGGGAGAGCGGCATTTCAGAAAACGTGCTTATCTCGGCGAGAAAAAGCGATTTCGGCAATAAAATTTAAAACGCGTGTAAAACATAAACCAAACGATGAAATTGGTTATTTCTTCATGTATAATGATCAACTCGATACTCCCTAGCCCCCAACAGCCTTTTTTTTCATAACACTTTAACCAGAGTGACGGGAGAGCGGCATTTCAGAAAACGTGCTTATCTCGGCGAGAAAAAGCGATTTCGGCAATAAAATTTAAAACGCGTGTAAAACATAAACCAAACGATGAAATTGGTTATTTCTTCATGTATAATGATCAACTCGATACTCCCTAGCCCCCAACAGCCTTTTTTTTCATAACACTTTAACCAGAGTGACGGGAGAGCGGCATTTCAGAAAACGTGCTTATCTCGGCGAGAAAAAGCGATTTCGGCAATAAAATTTAAAACGCGTGTAAAACATAAACCAAACGATGAAATTGGTTATTTCTTCATGTATAATGATCAACTCGATACTCCCTAGCCCCCAACAGCCTTTTTTTTCATAACACTTTAACCAGAGTGACGGGAGAGCGGCATTTCAGAAAACGTGCTTATCTCGGCGAGAAAAAGCGATTTCGGCAATAAAATTTAAAACGCGTGTAAAACATAAACCAAACGATGAAATTGGTTATTTCTTCATGTATAATGATCAACTCGATACTCCCTAGCCCCCAACAGCCTTTTTTTTCATAACACTTTAACCAGAGTGACGGGAGAGCGGCATTTCAGAAAACGTGCTTATCTCGGCGAGAAAAAGCGATTTCGGCAATAAAATTTAAAACGCGTGTAAAACATAAACCAAACGATGAAATTGGTTATTTCTTCATGTATAATGATCAACTCGATACTCCCTAGCCCCCAACAGCCTTTTTTTTCATAACACTTTAACCAGAGTGACGGGAGAGCGGCATTTCAGAAAACGTGCTTATCTCGGCGAGAAAAAGCGATTTCGGCAATAAAATTTAAAACGCGTGTAAAACATAAACCAAACGATGAAATTGGTTATTTCTTCATGTATAATGATCAACTCGATACTCCCTAGCCCCCAACAGCCTTTTTTTTCATAACACTTTAACCAGAGTGACGGGAGAGCGGCATTTCAGAAAACGTGCTTATCTCGGCGAGAAAAAGCGATTTCGGCAATAAAATTTAAAACGCGTGTAAAACATAAACCAAACGATGAAATTGGTTATTTCTTCATGTATAATGATCAACTCGATACTCCCTAGCCCCCAACAGCCTTTTTTTTCATAACACTTTAACCAGAGTGACGGGAGAGCGGCATTTCAGAAAACGTGCTTATCTCGGCGAGAAAAAGCGATTTCGGCAATAAAATTTAAAACGCGTGTAAAACATAAACCAAACGATGAAATTGGTTATTTCTTCATGTATAATGATCAACTCGATACTCCCTAGCCCCCAACAGCCTTTTTTTTCATAACACTTTAACCAGAGTGACGGGAGAGCGGCATTTCAGAAAACGTGCTTATCTCGGCGAGAAAAAGCGATTTCGGCAATAAAATTTAAAACGCGTGTAAAACATAAACCAAACGATGAAATTGGTTATTTCTTCATGTATAATGATCAACTCGATACTCCCTAGCCCCCAACAGCCTTTTTTTTCATAACACTTTAACCAGAGTGACGGGAGAGCGGCATTTCAGAAAACGTGCTTATCTCGGCGAGAAAAAGCGATTTCGGCAATAAAATTTAAAACGCGTGTAAAACATAAACCAAACGATGAAATTGGTTATTTCTTCATGTATAATGATCAACTCGATACTCCCTAGCCCCCAACAGCCTTTTTTTTCATAACACTTTAACCAGAGTGACGGGAGAGCGGCATTTCAGAAAACGTGCTTATCTCGGCGAGAAAAAGCGATTTCGGCAATAAAATTTAAAACGCGTGTAAAACATAAACCAAACGATGAAATTGGTTATTTCTTCATGTATAATGATCAACTCGATACTCCCTAGCCCCCAACAGCCTTTTTTTTCATAACACTTTAACCAGAGTGACGGGAGAGCGGCATTTCAGAAAACGTGCTTATCTCGGCGAGAAAAAGCGATTTCGGCAATAAAATTTAAAACGCGTGTAAAACATAAACCAAACGATGAAATTGGTTATTTCTTCATGTATAATGATCAACTCGATACTCCCTAGCCCCCAACAGCCTTTTTTTTCATAACACTTTAACCAGAGTGACGGGAGAGCGGCATTTCAGAAAACGTGCTTATCTCGGCGAGAAAAAGCGATTTCGGCAATAAAATTTAAAACGCGTGTAAAACATAAACCAAACGATGAAATTGGTTATTTCTTCATGTATAATGATCAACTCGATACTCCCTAGCCCCCAACAGCCTTTTTTTTCATAACACTTTAACCAGAGTGACGGGAGAGCGGCATTTCAGAAAACGTGCTTATCTCGGCGAGAAAAAGCGATTTCGGCAATAAAATTTAAAACGCGTGTAAAACATAAACCAAACGATGAAATTGGTTATTTCTTCATGTATAATGATCAACTCGATACTCCCTAGCCCCCAACAGCCTTTTTTTTCATAACACTTTAACCAGAGTGACGGGAGAGCGGCATTTCAGAAAACGTGCTTATCTCGGCGAGAAAAAGCGATTTCGGCAATAAAATTTAAAACGCGTGTAAAACATAAACCAAACGATGAAATTGGTTATTTCTTCATGTATAATGATCAACTCGATACTCCCTAGCCCCCAACAGCCTTTTTTTTCATAACACTTTAACCAGAGTGACGGGAGAGCGGCATTTCAGAAAACGTGCTTATCTCGGCGAGAAAAAGCGATTTCGGCAATAAAATTTAAAACGCGTGTAAAACATAAACCAAACGATGAAATTGGTTATTTCTTCATGTATAATGATCAACTCGATACTCCCTAGCCCCCAACAGCCTTTTTTTTCATAACACTTTAACCAGAGTGACGGGAGAGCGGCATTTCAGAAAACGTGCTTATCTCGGCGAGAAAAAGCGATTTCGGCAATAAAATTTAAAACGCGTGTAAAACATAAACCAAACGATGAAATTGGTTATTTCTTCATGTATAATGATCAACTCGATACTCCCTAGCCCCCAACAGCCTTTTTTTTCATAACACTTTAACCAGAGTGACGGGAGAGCGGCATTTCAGAAAACGTGCTTATCTCGGCGAGAAAAAGCGATTTCGGCAATAAAATTTAAAACGCGTGTAAAACATAAACCAAACGATGAAATTGGTTATTTCTTCATGTATAATGATCAACTCGATACTCCCTAGCCCCCAACAGCCTTTTTTTTCATAACACTTTAACCAGAGTGACGGGAGAGCGGCATTTCAGAAAACGTGCTTATCTCGGCGAGAAAAAGCGATTTCGGCAATAAAATTTAAAACGCGTGTAAAACATAAACCAAACGATGAAATTGGTTATTTCTTCATGTATAATGATCAACTCGATACTCCCTAGCCCCCAACAGCCTTTTTTTTCATAACACTTTAACCAGAGTGACGGGAGAGCGGCATTTCAGAAAACGTGCTTATCTCGGCGAGAAAAAGCGATTTCGGCAATAAAATTTAAAACGCGTGTAAAACATAAACCAAACGATGAAATTGGTTATTTCTTCATGTATAATGATCAACTCGATACTCCCTAGCCCCCAACAGCCTTTTTTTTCATAACACTTTAACCAGAGTGACGGGAGAGCGGCATTTCAGAAAACGTGCTTATCTCGGCGAGAAAAAGCGATTTCGGCAATAAAATTTAAAACGCGTGTAAAACATAAACCAAACGATGAAATTGGTTATTTCTTCATGTATAATGATCAACTCGATACTCCCTAGCCCCCAACAGCCTTTTTTTTCATAACACTTTAACCAGAGTGACGGGAGAGCGGCATTTCAGAAAACGTGCTTATCTCGGCGAGAAAAAGCGATTTCGGCAATAAAATTTAAAACGCGTGTAAAACATAAACCAAACGATGAAATTGGTTATTTCTTCATGTATAATGATCAACTCGATACTCCCTAGCCCCCAACAGCCTTTTTTTTCATAACACTTTAACCAGAGTGACGGGAGAGCGGCATTTCAGAAAACGTGCTTATCTCGGCGAGAAAAAGCGATTTCGGCAATAAAATTTAAAACGCGTGTAAAACATAAACCAAACGATGAAATTGGTTATTTCTTCATGTATAATGATCAACTCGATACTCCCTAGCCCCCAACAGCCTTTTTTTTCATAACACTTTAACCAGAGTGACGGGAGAGCGGCATTTCAGAAAACGTGCTTATCTCGGCGAGAAAAAGCGATTTCGGCAATAAAATTTAAAACGCGTGTAAAACATAAACCAAACGATGAAATTGGTTATTTCTTCATGTATAATGATCAACTCGATACTCCCTAGCCCCCAACAGCCTTTTTTTTCATAACACTTTAACCAGAGTGACGGGAGAGCGGCATTTCAGAAAACGTGCTTATCTCGGCGAGAAAAAGCGATTTCGGCAATAAAATTTAAAACGCGTGTAAAACATAAACCAAACGATGAAATTGGTTATTTCTTCATGTATAATGATCAACTCGATACTCCCTAGCCCCCAACAGCCTTTTTTTTCATAACACTTTAACCAGAGTGACGGGAGAGCGGCATTTCAGAAAACGTGCTTATCTCGGCGAGAAAAAGCGATTTCGGCAATAAAATTTAAAACGCGTGTAAAACATAAACCAAACGATGAAATTGGTTATTTCTTCATGTATAATGATCAACTCGATACTCCCTAGCCCCCAACAGCCTTTTTTTTCATAACACTTTAACCAGAGTGACGGGAGAGCGGCATTTCAGAAAACGTGCTTATCTCGGCGAGAAAAAGCGATTTCGGCAATAAAATTTAAAACGCGTGTAAAACATAAACCAAACGATGAAATTGGTTATTTCTTCATGTATAATGATCAACTCGATACTCCCTAGCCCCCAACAGCCTTTTTTTTCATAACACTTTAACCAGAGTGACGGGAGAGCGGCATTTCAGAAAACGTGCTTATCTCGGCGAGAAAAAGCGATTTCGGCAATAAAATTTAAAACGCGTGTAAAACATAAACCAAACGATGAAATTGGTTATTTCTTCATGTATAATGATCAACTCGATACTCCCTAGCCCCCAACAGCCTTTTTTTTCATAACACTTTAACCAGAGTGACGGGAGAGCGGCATTTCAGAAAACGTGCTTATCTCGGCGAGAAAAAGCGATTTCGGCAATAAAATTTAAAACGCGTGTAAAACATAAACCAAACGATGAAATTGGTTATTTCTTCATGTATAATGATCAACTCGATACTCCCTAGCCCCCAACAGCCTTTTTTTTCATAACACTTTAACCAGAGTGACGGGAGAGCGGCATTTCAGAAAACGTGCTTATCTCGGCGAGAAAAAGCGATTTCGGCAATAAAATTTAAAACGCGTGTAAAACATAAACCAAACGATGAAATTGGTTATTTCTTCATGTATAATGATCAACTCGATACTCCCTAGCCCCCAACAGCCTTTTTTTTCATAACACTTTAACCAGAGTGACGGGAGAGCGGCATTTCAGAAAACGTGCTTATCTCGGCGAGAAAAAGCGATTTCGGCAATAAAATTTAAAACGCGTGTAAAACATAAACCAAACGATGAAATTGGTTATTTCTTCATGTATAATGATCAACTCGATACTCCCTAGCCCCCAACAGCCTTTTTTTTCATAACACTTTAACCAGAGTGACGGGAGAGCGGCATTTCAGAAAACGTGCTTATCTCGGCGAGAAAAAGCGATTTCGGCAATAAAATTTAAAACGCGTGTAAAACATAAACCAAACGATGAAATTGGTTATTTCTTCATGTATAATGATCAACTCGATACTCCCTAGCCCCCAACAGCCTTTTTTTTCATAACACTTTAACCAGAGTGACGGGAGAGCGGCATTTCAGAAAACGTGCTTATCTCGGCGAGAAAAAGCGATTTCGGCAATAAAATTTAAAACGCGTGTAAAACATAAACCAAACGATGAAATTGGTTATTTCTTCATGTATAATGATCAACTCGATACTCCCTAGCCCCCAACAGCCTTTTTTTTCATAACACTTTAACCAGAGTGACGGGAGAGCGGCATTTCAGAAAACGTGCTTATCTCGGCGAGAAAAAGCGATTTCGGCAATAAAATTTAAAACGCGTGTAAAACATAAACCAAACGATGAAATTGGTTATTTCTTCATGTATAATGATCAACTCGATACTCCCTAGCCCCCAACAGCCTTTTTTTTCATAACACTTTAACCAGAGTGACGGGAGAGCGGCATTTCAGAAAACGTGCTTATCTCGGCGAGAAAAAGCGATTTCGGCAATAAAATTTAAAACGCGTGTAAAACATAACCAAACGATGAAATTGGTTATTTCTTCATGTATAATGATCAACTCGAGTCGAGCTCCAGGGAGAGAGGCTGATGTTTCGCTTTTTGAGGCCGGCCCGACGAACCTGCGCGGGGCGGACTCAAAAGCCCGCAGAGCGTAGGCACTCAGAAAAGTTTCGCCTTTGGCATTGAGCTCCAGGGGGAGAGCTTGTTTTTGCGTTATTTTAGGCCGGCTGGAGAACCGGCGCGGGTCGGACGCAACAATCCCCGCAGAGCCGTGGGCACTTAGAAAATTTTTGCAAGTTGGACTCTGAGCGGCCTGGTACCTAATATGGAAGTATAGAGGCCGACTTTTCGGGGCATAGATCACGCCGCGTTAGGGCTTTCCAGGACCCCGGCTTACAGCATTTTAACCCGGGCCGCCCGGTTCTTTTTTTAACCAGCCCGGTTCTTTTTTACACTTCCAGCCTGGAGCTCAGCAGCGGCTTTTTGCGCAAGATCCACGCCGGGTAGGCTTCCAGGACATCGGCTAAGCAATTCTAACG